>NW_027597192.1:0-95561 GCF_964194155.1 Cetorhinus maximus | reverse complement strand
CACACACACACTGATAGAATCACACTCACACACACTGATAGAAACACACACACACTGATAGAAACACACAACACACAGATAGAAACACACACACACAGATAGAAACACACATACACTGATAGAAACACACACACACTCACAATGATAGAAACACACACACACTCACACACTGATAGAAACACACACACACTCACAATGATACAAACACACACACATTCACACAGATAGAAACACACACACACAGACTCACACAGGTAGAAACAAACACATTCACACAGATAGAAACACACACACACACACAGATAGAAACACTCAGCCTCACACATATGGAAACACACACACACACACAGATAGAAACACACATACACACTGATAGAATCACACTCACATACACTGATAGAAACACACACACACTGATAGAAACACACACAAACTGATAGAAACACACACACACTGTTAGAAACACACACACACTGATTGAAACACAAACACACTGATACAAGCACACACGCACTGATAGAAACACACACACACTAATAGAATCACACACACATTGATAGAAGCACAAACACACTGATAGAAACACACACACACTGACAGAAACACACACACACACTGATTGAAACACGCACACACACTAATAGAATCACACACACACTGATAGAAGCACAAACACAATGATAGAAACACACACACACTGATAGAAACACACACACACTGATAGAATCACACACACACTGATAGAAACACACATACACCGATAGAAACACACTCACACTGATAGAAACACACACACACTGATAGAAACACACACACACTGATAGAAACACACACACACTAATAGAATCACACACACATTGATAGAAGCACAAACACACTGATAGAAACACACACACACTGACAGAAACACACACACACACTGATTGAAACACGCACACACACTAATAGAATCACACACACACTGATAGAAACACACACACACACTAATAGAATCACACACACACTGATAGAAGCACAAACACAATGATAGAAACACACACACACTGATAGAAACACACACACACTGATAGAATCACACACACACTGATAGAAACACACACACACTGATAGAAACACACTCACACTGATAGAAACACACACACACTGATTGAAACACAAACACACTGATAGAAACACACACACACTGATAGAAACACACACACACTGATAAAAACACACACACACTGATAGAAGCACAAACACCCTGATAGATGCACACACACACTGATAGATACACACACATACTGATAGAAACACACACACACGTATAGAAACACACACACACTGATAGAAACACACACACACTTATAGAAACACACACACACAATGATAGAAACACACACACACACTGATAGAAACACACACACACAATAATAGAAGCACAAACACACTGATAGAAACACACACACACTGATAGAAACACACACACACTGATAGAAACACACACACACACTGATAGAATCACACACACACTGATAGAAACACACACTCACTGATAGAAAGACACACACACTGATAGAAAGACACACACACTGATAGAAACACACACACAATGATAGAAACACACACACACACTGATAGAATCACACACACACTGATAGAAACACACACACACTGATAGAAACACACACACACACTGATAGAATCACACACACATTGATAGAAACACACACACACTGATAGAAACACACACACTGATAGAAACACACACACACTGATAGAAGCACAAACTCACTGATAGAAACACACACACACACTGATAGAAACACACACACACTGATAGAAACACACACACACAGATAGAATCACACACACACACTGATAGAATCACACTCACACACACTGATAGAAACACACACACACTGATAGAAACACACAAACACACAGATAGAAACACACACACACTGATAGAAGCACACACACACTGATAGAAACACACACACACTCACAATGATAGAAACACACACACACTCACACACTGATAGAAACACACACACACTCACAATGATAGAAACACACACATTCACACAGATAGAAACACACACACACACACACACAGATAGAAACACACACACTCACACAGATAGAAACACACACACACTAACACGGATAGAAACAAATACATTCACACAGATAGAAACACACACACAATCACACAGATATAAACGCACACACACTCAAACAGATAGAAACACACACACTCACACTGATAGAAGCACTGACATACACACACAGTTAGTAATACACGCACATTCACACAGATAGAAACACACACGCACACACACACAGATAGAAACACTCACCCTCACACATATGGATACACACACACACACACAGATCGAAACACACACACACACACACAGATAGAAACACACACACACACACACAGATCGAAACACACACACATTCACGCAGATAGAAACACACATACTCTCTCACACAGACAGAAACACACACACTTACTCAGATAGAAAAACACACACACAGATAGAAACACACTCACACAGATAGAAACACACTCACACACAGATAGAAACACATACACACTCACAATGATAGAAACACTCACACATTCACACAGATAGAAACGCGCACACATTCACACAGATAGAAAAACACACACACACAGATAGAAACACACACACACTCACAAAGATAGAAACACACACACACTCACACAGATAGAAACTCACACACACACACTGATAGAAACACACACACACTCACACAGATAGAAACACACACACACACTGATAGAAACACACACACACACACTCACACAGATAGAAACAAACACATTCACACAGATAGAAACACACACACAATCACACAGATATAAATGCACACACACTCACACAGATAGAAACACACACACTCACACTGATAGAAGCACTGACATACACACACAGTTAGTAATACACGCACATTCACACAGATAGAAACACACACACAGATAGAAACACTCACCCTCACACATATGGAAACACACACACACACACAGATAGAAACACACACACACACTGATAGAAACACACAAACACACAGATAGATACACACACACACAGATAGAAACACACACACACAGATAGAAACACACATACACTGATAGAAACACACACACACTCACAATGATAGAAACACACACACACTCACACACTGATAGAAACACACACACACTCACAATGATACAAACACACACACATTCACACAGATAGAAACACACACACACAGACTCACACAGGTAGAAACAAACACATTCACACAGATAGAAACACACACACACACACAGATAGAAACACTCAGCCTCACACATATGGAAACACACACACACACACAGATAGAAACACACATACACACTGATAGAATCACACTCACATACACTGATAGAAACACACACACACTGATAGAAACACACACAAACTGATAGAAACACACACACACTGTTAGAAACACACACACACTGATTGAAACACAAACACACTGATACAAGCACACACGCACTGATAGAAACACACACACACTAATAGAATCACACACACATTGATAGAAGCACAAACACACTGATAGAAACACACACACACTGACAGAAACACACACACACACTGATTGAAACACGCACACACACTAATAGAATCACACACACACTGATAGAAGCACAAACACAATGATAGAAACACACACACACTGATAGAAACACACACACACTGATAGAATCACACACACACTGATAGAAACACACATACACCGATAGAAACACACTCACACTGATAGAAACACACACACACTGATAGAAACACACACACACTGATAGAAACACACACACACTAATAGAATCACACACACATTGATAGAAGCACAAACACACTGATAGAAACACACACACACTGACAGAAACACACACACACACTGATTGAAACACGCACACACACTAATAGAATCACACACACACTGATAGAAACACACACACACACTAATAGAATCACACACACACTGATAGAAGCACAAACACAATGATAGAAACACACACACACTGATAGAAACACACACACACTGATAGAATCACACACACACTGATAGAAACACACACACACTGATAGAAACACACTCACACTGATAGAAACACACACACACTGATTGAAACACAAACACACTGATAGAAACACACACACACTGATAGAAACACACACACACTGATAAAAACACACACACACTGATAGAAGCACAAACACCCTGATAGATGCACACACACACTGATAGATACACACACATACTGATAGAAACACACACACACGTATAGAAACACACACACACTGATAGAAACACACACACACTTATAGAAACACACACACACAATGATAGAAACACACACACACACTGATAGAAACACACACACACAATAATAGAAGCACAAACACACTGATAGAAACACACACACACTGATAGAAACACACACACACTGATAGAAACACACACACACACTGATAGAATCACACACACACTGATAGAAACACACACTCACTGATAGAAAGACACACACACTGATAGAAAGACACACACACTGATAGAAACACACACACAATGATAGAAACACACACACACACTGATAGAATCACACACACACTGATAGAAACACACACACACTGATAGAAACACACACACACACTGATAGAATCACACACACATTGATAGAAACACACACACACTGATAGAAACACACACACACTCACACTGATAGAAACACACACACACTCACACAGATAGAAACACACACACACTCACATAGATAGAAACACACACACACACACACTGATAGAAACTCACCCACACACAGATAGAAACACACACACAGGTAGAAACACACACACACAGACAGATAGAAACACACACACACACACTGATAGAAACACACACACACACAGATAGAAACACACACACACACACACACACAGATTGAAAAACACACACACAGATAGAAACACACCAACACTCACACAGATAGAAACAAACACACACTCACAAAGATAGAAACACACACACAGATAGAAACACACACACACTCACACAGATAGAAACACACACACAATCACACAGATAGAAACACACACACACACACACACACACACACAGATAGAAACACACACACACACACACAGATAGAAACACACACACACAGTTAGAAACACACACACACTCACACAGATAGAAACACAACACACTCACACAGATAGAAACACACACACACACACTGATAGAAACACACACACACAAAGATAGAAACACACACACACACAGATAGAAACACACACACACACAGATAGAAACACACACACACTCACACAGATAGAAACACACACACACACACACAGATAGAAACACACACACACATACACAGATAGAAACACACACACACACACATAGAAACACACACACAGAGATAGAAACACACACACAGATAGAATCACACACACACAGATAGAAACACACACACACACACAGATAGGAACACACACACACAGATAGAAACACACACACACTCACACAGATAGAAACACACACACACTCACACAGATAGAAACACTCCCACACACACTGATACAAACTCACACACACACAGATAGAAACACACACACAGACAGATAGAAACACACACACACAGACAGATAGAAACACACACACACTCACACTGATTGAAACACACACACACACACACACACAGATTGAAACACACACACACACAGACAGAAACACACACACACATACACAGATAGAAACACACACACACACACACACACAGATAGAAACACACACACACACACAGATAGAAACACACACACACTCTCACAGATAGAAACACACACACACTCACACAGATAGAAACACACACACACTCACACAGATAGAAACACACACACACACAGATAGAAACACACACACACTCACACAGATAGAAACACACACACACACACACAGATAGAAACACACACACACATACACAGATAGAAACACACACACACACATAGAAACACACACACAGAGATAGAAACACACACACAGATAGAAACACACACACACAGATAGAAACACACACACACACACAGATAGGAACACACACACACAGATAGAAACACACACACACTCACACAGATAGAAACACACACACACTCACACAGATAGAAACACTCCCACACACACTGATACAAACTCACACACACACAGATAGAAACACACACACAGACAGATAGAAACACACACACAGAGACAGATAGAAACACACACACACTCACACTGATTGAAACACACACACACACACACACACAGATTGAAACACACACACACACAGACAGAAACACACACACACATACACAGATAGAAACACACACACACACACACATAGAAACACACACACACAGATAGAAACACACACACACACACAGATAGAAACACACACACACTCTCACAGATAGAAACACACACACACTCACACAGATAGAAACACACACACACTCACACAGATAGAAACACACACACACTCACACACAGATAGAAACACACTCACACAGATAGAAACACACACACACACACACACACAGATAGAAACACACACACACTCACACAGATAGAAACACACACACACTCACACAGATAGAAACACACACACACTCACAATGATAGAAACACTCACACATTCACACAGATAGAAAAGCACACACATTCCCACAGATAGAAAAACACACACACACAGATAGAAACACACACACACTCACAAAGAGAGAAAAACACACACACAGATAGAAACTCACACACACACACTGATAGAAACACACTCACACTCACACAGATAGAAACACACACACACACTGATAGAAACACACACACACTGATAGAAACACACACACACACTAATAGAATCACACACACACTGATAGAAACACGCACACACATTAATAGAATCACACACACACTGATAGAAGCACAAACACATTGATAGAAACCCACACACACTGATAGATACACACACACACTAATAGAATCACACACACACTAATTGAATCACACACACACTGATTGAAACACGCAGACACACTAATAGAATCACACACACACTAATAGAATCACACACACACTGATAGAAGCACAAACACACTGATAGAAACACACACACACTGATAGAAACACACACACACTGATAGAAACACACACACACACTAATAGAATCACATACACACTGATAGAAACACACACACACACTAATAGAATCACACACAAACTACTCGAATCACACACACATTGATAGAAACACACACACACTGATAGAAGCACAAACACACTGATAGAAACACACACACACTGATAGAAACACACACACACTGATAGAAACACAAACACACTGATAGAATCACACACACACTGATAAAAATGCACACACACTGATAGAAGCACAAACACACCGATAGATACACACACACACTGATAGAAACACACACACACTGATAGAAACACACACACACAGATAGAAACACAAACACACTGATAGAAACACACACACACTGATAGAAACACACACACACTGATAGAAACACACACACACTGATTGAAACACACACACACTGATAGAAACACACACACACTGATTGAAGCACAAACACCCTGATAGATACACACACACACTGATAGATACACACACACACTGATAGAAACACACACACACACTGATAGAAACACACACACACTGATAGAATCACAAACACACTGATAGAAACACACGCACACTGATAGAAACACACACACACTGATAGAAACACACAAACACACAGATAGAAACACACACACACTGATAGAAACACACACACACTGTTAGAAACATACAAACAAACATATAGAAACACACACACACTGATAGAAACACACACACTGATAGAAACACACAAACACACAGATAGAAACACACACACACAGATAGAAACACACACACACTGATAGAAACACACACACACTCACAATGATAGAAACACACACACACAGATAGAAACACACACACACTGATAGAAACACACACACACTCACAATGATAGGATCACACACACATTCACACAGATGGAAACACACACACACACACACACACTCACACAGATAGAAACACACACACACTCACACACAGATAGAAACACACTCACACAGATAGAAACACACACACACACACACACACAGATAGAAACACACACACACTCACACAGATAGAAACACACACACACTCACACAGATAGAAACACACACACACTCACAATGATAGAAACACTCACACATTCACACAGATAGAAAAGCACACACATTCCCACAGATAGAAAAACACACACACACAGATAGAAACACACACACACTCACAAAGAGAGAAAAACACACACACAGATAGAAACTCACACACACACACTGATAGAAACACACTCACACTCACACAGATAGAAACACACACACACACTGATAGAAACACACACACACTGATAGAAACACACACACACACTAATAGAATCACACACACACTGATAGAAACACGCACACACATTAATAGAATCACACACACACTGATAGAAGCACAAACACATTGATAGAAACCCACACACACTGATAGATACACACACACACTAATAGAATCACACACACACTAATTGAATCACACACACACTGATTGAAACACGCAGACACACTAATAGAATCACACACACACTAATAGAATCACACACACACTGATAGAAGCACAAACACACTGATAGAAACACACACACACTGATAGAAACACACACACACTGATAGAAACACACACACACACTAATAGAATCACATACACACTGATAGAAACACACACACACACTAATAGAATCACACACAAACTACTCGAATCACACACACATTGATAGAAACACACACACACTGATAGAAGCACAAACACACTGATAGAAACACACACACACTGATAGAAACACACACACACTGATAGAAACACAAACACACTGATAGAATCACACACACACTGATAAAAATGCACACACACTGATAGAAGCACAAACACACCGATAGATACACACACACACTGATAGAAACACACACACACTGATAGAAACACACACACACAGATAGAAACACAAACACACTGATAGAAACACACACACACTGATAGAAACACACACACACTGATAGAAACACACACACACTGATTGAAACACACACACACTGATAGAAACACACACACACTGATTGAAGCACAAACACCCTGATAGATACACACACACACTGATAGATACACACACACACTGATAGAAACACACACACACACTGATAGAAACACACACACACTGATAGAATCACAAACACACTGATAGAAACACACGCACACTGATAGAAACACACACACACTGATAGAAACACACAAACACACAGATAGAAACACACACACACTGATAGAAACACACACACACTGTTAGAAACATACAAACAAACATATAGAAACACACACACACTGATAGAAACACACACACTGATAGAAACACACAAACACACAGATAGAAACACACACACACAGATAGAAACACACACACACTGATAGAAAGACACACACACTCACAATGATAGAAACACACACACACAGATAGAAACACACACACACTGATAGAAACACACACACACTCACAATGATAGGATCACACACACATTCACACAGATGGAAACACACACACACACACACACACACACACAGATAGAAACACATTCACACTCACACAGATAGAAGCACAAACACACTTACACTGATAGAAACACACACACACACACACAAACACACACACACACACACAGATAGAAGCAAACACATTCACACAGATATAAAAGCACACACACTCACACAGATAGAAACACACACACTCACACTGATAGAAGCACTGACATACACACACAGTTAGTAATACACGCACATTCACACAGATAGAAACACACACACACACACAGATAGAAACACTCACCCTCACACAGATGGAAACACACTCACACAGATAGAAACACACTCACACACAGATAGAAACACACACACACTCACAATGATAGAAACACACACACACATTCACACAGATAGAAATGCACACACATTCACACAGATAGATAAACACACACACTCACAGATAGAATCACACACACACTCACAAAGATAGAAACACACACACTCACACAGATAGAAACACACACACACACACAGATAGAAACACACACACACTCACAATGATAGAAACATACAGACACACACACAGATAGAAACACACTCACACTCACACAGATAGAAACACGCACACACTCACACAGATTGAAACAAACACACACACACATGGATAGAAACACACACACACTCACACAGATAGAAACACACACACACAGATAGAAACACATACACTCACACACAGATAGAAACACGCACGCACACACACAGATAGAAACACACACACACACAGATAGAAACACACACACACTCACACACACAGATAGAAACACACACACTCTCACATAGATAGATACACACACACACACAGATAGAAACACACACACAAACTGATAGAAACACACACACACAGATAGAAACACACACACACATTCACACAGATAGAAACACACACACTCACACACAGATAGAAACACACACACTCACCAATAGAAACATACACACACTCACACTGATAGAAACACTCACATACACACACAGTTAGTACGCAGATAGAAACACACACACACACACAGATAGATACACACACACTCACACTGATAGAAACACACACAAACACAGATAGAAACACACACAAACATTCACACAGATAGAAACACACACACAGATAGAAACACGCACGCACACACACAGATAGAAACACACACACACACAGATAGAAACACACTCACACTCACACACACAGATAGAAATACACATACTCACACACAGATTGAAACACACACACACACAGATAGAAACACACACACACTCACACAGATAGAAACACACACACTCACCAATAGAAACATACACACACTCACACTGATAGAAACACTCACATACACACACAGTTAGTACGCAGATAGAAACACACACACACACACAGATAGATACACACACACTCACACTGATAGAAACACACACAAACACAGATAGAAACACACACAAACATTCACACAGATAGAAACACACACACACACACACAGATAGAAACACGCACGCACACACACAGATAGAAACTCACACACACACAGATAGAAACACACTCACACTCACACACACAGATAGAAATACACATACTCACACACAGATTGAAACACACACTCACACAGATAGAAACACACACACTCACACAGATAGAAACACACACACACACACACTGATAGAAACTCACCCACACACAGATAGAAACACACACACAGGTAGAAACACACACACACAGACAGATAGAAACACACACACACTCACACTGATAGAAACACACACACACACACAGATAGAAACACACACACACACTCACAGATTGAAACACACACACACAGATAGAAACACACCAACACTCACACAGATAGAAACACACACACACTCACAAAGATAGAAACACACACACAGATAGAAACACACACACACTCACACAGATAGAAACACACACACAATCACACAGATAGAAACACACACACACACACTCACACAGATAGAAACACACACACACACACAGATAGAAACACACACACACAGTTAGAAACACACACACACTCACACAGATAGAAACACAACACACTCACACAGATAGAAACACACACACACTCACACAGATAGAAACACACACACACACACTGATAGAAACGCACACACACACAGATAGAAACACACACACACACAGATAGAAACACACACACACACACAGATAGAAACACACACTCACTCACACAGATAGAAACACACACACACACACACAGATAGAAACACACACACACATACACAGATAGAAACACACACACACACACACACATAGAAACACACATACAGAGATAGAAACACACACACAGATAGAAACACACACACACAGATAGAAACACACACACACACACAGATAGAAACACACACACACAGATAGAAACATACACACACTCACACAGATAGAAACACACACACACTCACACAGATAGAAACACACCCACACACACTGATACAAACACACACACACACAGATAGAAACACACACACAGACAGATAGAAACACACACTCACACAGATAGAAACACACACACACACACACAGATAGAAACACACACACACATACACAGATAGAAACACACACACACACACACATAGAAACACACACACAGAGATAGAAACACACACACAGATAGAAACACACACACACAGATAGAAACACACACACACACACAGATAGAAACACACACACACAGATAGAAACACACACACACTCACACAGATAGAAACACACACACACTCACACAGATAGAAACACACCCACACACACTGATACAAACACACACACACACAGATAGAAACACACACACAGACAGATAGAAACACACACACACAGACAGATAGAAACACACACACACTCACACTGATAGAAACACACACACACAAACACAGATTGAAACACACACACACAGACAGAAACACACACACACATACACAGATAGAAACACACACACACACACACACACACATAGAAACACACACACACAGATAGAAACACACACACACACACACACAGATAGAAACACACACACACTCTCACAGATAGAAACACACACACACACAGACAGATAGAAACACACACACACTCACACAGATAGAAACACACACACACTCACACAGATAGAAACACACACACACTCACAATGATAGAAACACTCACACATTCACACAAATAGAAACGCACACACATTCACACAGATAGAAAAACACACACACACAGATAGAAACACACACACACTCACAAAGAGAGAAAAACACACACACAGATAGAAACTCACACACACACACTGATAGAAACACACACACACTCACACAGATAGAAACACACACACACACTGATAGAAACACACACACACTGATAGAAACACATACACACACTAATAGAATCACACACACACTGATAGAAACACGCACACACATTAATAGAATCACACACACACTAATTGAATCACACACACATTGATAGAAACCCACACACACTGATAGATACACACACACACACTAATAGAATCACACACACACTAATTGAATCACACACACACTGATTGAAACATGCACACACACTAATAGAATCACACACACACTAATAGAATCACACACACACTGATAGAAGCACAAACACACTGATAGAAACACACACACACTGATAGAAACACACACACACTGATAGAAACACACACACACACTAATAGAATCACACACACACTGATAGAAACACACACACACACTAATAGAATCACACACAAACTACTCGAATCACACACACATTGATAGAAACACACACACACTGATAGAAGCACAAACACACTGATAGAAACACACACACACTGATAGAAACACACACACACACACACAGATAGAAACACTCACCCTCACACAGATGGAAACACACACACACACACTGATAGAAACACACACACACACACACACAGATAGAAACACACACTCACTCACACTGATAGAAACACACACACACTCACACTGATAGAAACACACACACACACACACACAGTTAGAAACACACACTCACACATATAGAAACAAACACACACACAGATAGAAACACACACAAACTCACACGGATATAAACACTCACACACTCACACTGATAGAAACACACACACACACACACAGATAGATACACGCACACATTCACACTTAGATAGAAACACACACACACAGATAGAAACACACACACGCACACACACTCACACTGATAGAAACACACACACACACAGATAGAAACACACACACACACAGATAGAAACACACACACACTCACACTGATAGAAACACACACACACACACACATACAGATAGAATCACACACACACAGATAGAAACACACACACACTCACACTGATAGAAACACACACACACTCACACAGATAGAAACACACACACACTCACATAGATAGAAACACACACACACACACACTGATAGAAACTCACCCACACACAGATAGAAACACACACACAGGTAGAAACACACACACACAGACAGATAGAAACACACACACACACACTGATAGAAACACACACACACACACAGATAGAAACACACACACACACACACACACAGATTGAAAAACACACACACAGATAGAAACACACCAACACTCACACAGATAGAAACAAACACACACTCACAAAGATAGAAACACACACACAGATAGAAACACACACACACTCACACAGATAGAAACACACACACAATCACACAGATAGAAACACACACACACACACACACACACACACAGATAGAAACACACACACACACACACAGATAGAAACACACACACACAGTTAGAAACACACACACACTCACACAGATAGAAACACAACACACTCACACAGATAGATACACACACACTCACACTGATAGAAACACACACAAACACAGATAGAAACACACACAAACATTCACACAGATAGAAACACACACACACAGATAGAAACACGCACGCACACACACAGATAGAAACGCACACACACACAGATAGAAACACACACACACTCACACACACAGATAGAAATACACATACTCACACACAGATTGAAACACACACACACACAGATAGAAACACACACACACACTGATAGAAACACACACACACTGATAGAAACACACACACACACTAATAGAATCACACACACACTGATAGAAACACGCACACACATTAATAGAATCACACACACACTGATAGAAGCACAAACACATTGATAGAAACCCACACACACTGATAGATACACACACACACTAATAGAATCACACACACACTAATTGAATCACACACACACTGATTGAAACACGCAGACACACTAATAGAATCACACACACACTAATAGAATCACACACACACTGATAGAAGCACAAACACACTGATAGAAACACACACACACTGATAGAAACACACACACACTGATAGAAACACACACACACACTAATAGAATCACACACACACTGATAGAAACACACACACACACTAATAGAATCACACACAAACTACTCGAATCACACACACATTGATAGAAACACACACACACTGATAGAAGCACAAACACACTGATAGAAACACACACACACTGATAGAAACACACACACACTGATAGAAACACAAACACACTGATAGAAACACACACACACTGATAAAAACGCACACACACTGATAGAAGCACAAACACACCGATAGATACACACACACACTGATAGAAACACACACACACTGATAGAAACACACACACACAGATAGAAACACAAACACACTGATAGAAACACACACACACTGATAGAAACACACACACACTGATAGAAACACACACACACTGATTGAAACACACACACACTGATAGAAACACACACACACTGATTGAAGCACAAACACCCTGATAGATACACACACACACTGATAGATACACACACACACTGATAGAAACACACACACACACTGATAGAAACACACACACACTGATAGAATCACAAACACACTGATAGAAACACACGCACACTGATAGAAACACACACACACTGATAGAAACACACAAACACACAGATAGAAACACACACACACTGATAGAAACACACACACACTGTTAGAAACATACAAACAAACATATAGAAACACACACACACTGATAGAAACACACACACTGATAGAAACACACAAACACACAGATAGAAACACACACACACAGATAGAAACACACACACACTGATAGAAACACACACACACTCACAATGATAGAAACACACACACACAGATAGAAACACACACACACTGATAGAAACACACACACACTCACAATGATAGGATCACACACACATTCACACAGATGGAAACACACACACACACACACACACACACAGATAGAAACACATTCACACTCACACAGATAGAAGCACAAACACACTTACACTGATAGAAACACACACACACACACACACACACACACACACACAGATAGAAGCAAACACATTCACACAGATATAAAAGCACACACACTCACACAGATAGAAACACACACACTCACACTGATAGAAGCACTGACATACACACACAGTTAGTAATACACGCACATTCACACAGATAGAAACACACACACACACACAGATAGAAACACTCACCCTCACACAGATGGAAACACACACACACACACAGATAGAAACACACACACACACACACACACACAGATAGAAACACACACACTCACACAGATAGAAACACACACACACTCACACAGATCGAAACACACACACATTCGCGCAGATAGAAACACACATACGCTCTCACACAGACAGAAACACACACACTTACTCGGATAGAAAAACACACACACAGATAGAAACACACTCACACAGATAGAAACACACTCACACACAGATAGAAACACACACACACTCACAATGATAGAAACACACACACATTCACACAGATAGAAACGCACACACATTCACACAGATAGAAAAACACACACACACAGATATAAACACACACACACTCACAAAGATAGAAACACACACACACTCACACAGATAGAAACACACACACACTCACAAAGATAGAAACACACACACACTCACACAGATAGAAACACACACACACACACAGATAGAAACACACACACACTCACAATGATAGAAACATACAGACACACACACAGATAGAAACACACTCACACTCACACAGATACAAACACACACACACACTCACACAGATTGAAACAAACACACACACACACAGATAGAAACACACACACACTCACACAGATAGAAACACACACACACACACAGATAGAAACACACACACACACACAGATAGAAACACATACACTCACACACAGATAGAAACACGCACGCACACACACAGATAGAAACACACACACACACAGATAGAAACACACACACACTCACACACACAGATAGAAACACACACACTCTCACACAGATAGAAACACACACACACACAGATAGAAACACACACACAAACTGATAGAAACACACACACACAGATAGAAACACACACACACATTCACACAGATAGAAACACACACACTCACACACAGATAGAAACACACACACTCACCAATAGAAACATACACACACTGACACTGATAGAAACACTCACATACACACACAGTTAGTAACACACACACATTCACGCAGATAGAAACACACACACACACACAGATAGATACACACACACTCACACTGATAGAAACACACACAAACACAGATAGAAACACACACACATTCACACAGATAGAAACACACACACACTCACAAAGATAGAAACACACACACACTCACACAGATAGAAACACACACACACACACAGATAGAAACACACACACACTCACAATGATAGAAACATACAGACACACACACAGATAGAAACACACTCACACTCACACAGATACAAACACACACACACACTCACACAGATTGAAACAAACACACACACACACAGATAGAAACACACACACACTCACACAGATAGAAACACACACACACACACAGATAGAAACACACACACACACACAGATAGAAACACATACACTCACACACAGATAGAAACACGCACACACACACACAGATAGAAACACACACACACACAGATAGAAACACACACACACTCACACACACAGATAGAAACACACACACTCTCACACAGATAGAAACACACACACACACAGATAGAAACACACACACAAACTGATAGAAACACACACACACAGATAGAAACACACACACACATTCACACAGATAGAAACACACACACTCACACACAGATAGAAACACACACACTCACCAATAGAAACATACACACACTCACACTGATAGAAACACTCACATACACACACAGTTAGTAACACACACACATTCACGCAGATAGAAACACACACACACACACACAGATAGATACACACACACTGACACTGATAGAAACACACACAAACACAGATAGAAACACACACAAACATTCACACAGATAGAAACACACACACACACACACACACACAGATAGAAACACGCACGCACACACACAGATAGAAACGCACACACACACAGATAGAAACACACACACACTCACACACACAGATAGAAATACACATACTCACACACAGATTGAAACACACACACACACAGATAGAAACACACACACACTCACACAGATAGAAACACACACACACACACAGATAGAATCACACACACACACACAGATAGAAACACATACACTCACACACAGATAGAAACACGCACGCACACACACAGATAGAAACACACACACACAGATAGAAACACACACACACTCACACACACAGATAGAAACACACACACTCTCACACAGATAGAAACACACACACACACAGATAGAAACACACACACAAACTGATAGAAACACACACACACAGATAGAAACACACACACACATTCACACAGATAGAAACACACACACTCACACACAGATAGAAACACACACACTCACCAATAGAAACATACACACACTCACACTAATAGAAACACTCACATACACACACAGTTAGTAACACACACACATTCACGCAGATAGAAACACACACACACACACACACAGATAGATGCACACACACTCACACTGATAGAAACACACACAAACACAGATAGAAACACACACACACACACAGATAGAAACACGCACGCACACACACAGATAGAAACACACACACACACAGATAGAAACACACACACACATTCACCCAGATAGAAACACACACACTCACACACAGATAGAAACACACACACACACCAATAGAAACATACACACACTCACACTGATAGAAACACTCACATACACACACAGTTAGTAACACACACACATTCACGCAGATAGAAACACACACACACACACAGATAGATACACACACACTCACACTGATAGAAACACACACAAACACAGATAGAAACACACACAAACATTCACACAGATAGAAACACACACACACACACACACACACAGAAAGAAACACATACACTCACACACAGATAGAAACACGCACGCACACACACAGATAGAAACACACACAAAGACAGATAGAAACACACACACAGTCACACACACAGATAGATACACATACACACACAGATAGAAACAGACATACACTCACACACACAGATAGAAACACACACACTCACACACAGATTGAAACACACACACACAGAGATAGAAACACACACACACACACACACACGCAGATAGAAACAGACAGACACACACACACAGATAGAAACACACACACACGCAGATAGAAACACACACACACAGACACAGATAGAAACACACACACACTCACACAGAGAGAAACACACACACACTCACACAGATTGATACACACACACACTCACACAGATGGAAACACACACACACACACACACACAGATTGAAACACACACACACACACACAGATAGAAACACACACTCACACAGATAGAAACACACACACACACACAGATAGAAACACTCACCCTCACACAGATGGAACACACACACACACACACAGATAGAAACACACACACACTCACACAGATAGAAACACACACACTCACCAATAGAAACATACACACACTCACACTGATAGAAACACACACAAACACAGATAGAAACACACTCAAACATTCACACAGATAGAAACACATGCACACACACACACAGATAGAAACACGCACGCACACACACAGATAGAAACACACACACACACAGATAGAAACACACACACACATTCACACAGATAGAAACACACACACTCACACACAGATAGAAACACACACACACACCAATAGAAACATACACACACTCACACTGATAGAAACACTCACATACACACACAGTTAGTAACACACACACATTCACGCAGATAGAAACACACACACACACACAGATAGATACATATACACTCACACTGATAGAAACACACACAAACACAGATAGAAACACACACAAACATTCACACAGATAGAAACACACACACACACACACACACACAGAAAGAAACACATACACTCACACACAGATAGAAACACGCACGCACACACACAGATAGAAACACACACACACACAGATAGAAACACACACACAGTCACACACACAGATAGATACACATACACACACAGATAGAAACAGACACACGCTCACACACACAGATAGAAACACACACACTAACACACAGATTGAAACACACGCACACAGATAGAAACACACACACACACACACACACACGCAGATTGAAACAGACACACACACACACACACAGATAGAAACACACACACACGCAGATAGAAACACACACACACAGACACAGATAGAAACACACACACACTCACACAGAGAGAAACACACACACACTCACACAGATTGATACACACACACACTCACACAGATGGAAACACACACACACACACAGATTGAAACACACACACACACACAGATAGAAACACACACTCACACAGATAGAAACACACACACACACACAGATAGAAACACTCACCCTCACACAGATGGAACACACACACACACACAGATCGAAACACACACACACTCACACAGATCGAAACACACACACACACACACAGATAGAAACACACACACACACACACACACACATAGAAACAGACACACTCACACTTACACAGATAGAAACACACACACACACACTAACGCACATAGAAACACACACACTTACTCAGATAGAAAAACACACACACAGATAGAAATACACTCACACAGATAAAAACACACACACACTCACAATGATAGAAACACACACACACAGATAGAAACACACACACACACAGATAGAAACACACACACACTCACACAGATAGAAACAGACACAAACTCACACAGATATAAACACACACACACTCACACTGATAGAAACACACACACACACACACACAGATAGAAACACTCACACACACAAATAGAAACACACACACTCACACAGATATAAACACACACACACTCACACTGATAGAAACACACACACAAACACAAAGATAGAAACACACACACACTCACACAGATAGAAACACACACACACACACAGATAGAAACACACACAAACTCACACGGATATAAACACTCACACACTCACACTGATAGAAACACACACACACACACACAGATAGATACACGCACACATGCACACTTAGATAGAAAAACACACACACAGATAGAAACACACACACGCACACACACTCACACTGATAGAAACACACACACACTCACACAGATAGAAACACACACACACTCACACAGATAGAAACACACACACATTCACGCAGATAGAAACACACACACACTCACACAGATAGAAACACACACACACACACACACTGATAGAAACTCACCCACACACAGATAGAAAAACACACACTAGGTAGAAACACACACACACAGACAGATAGAAACACACACACACTCACACTGATAGAAACACACACACACACACAGATAGAAACACACACACACACACACACACAGATAGAAACACACACACACAGATAGAAACACACCAACACTCACACAGATAGAAACACACACACACTCACGCAGATAGAAACACACACACACACACACACACACACACACACACAGATAGAAACACACACACACACACACAGATAGAAACACACACACACAGTTAGAAACACACACACACTCACACAGATAGAAACACAACACACTCACACAGATACAAACACACACACACTCACACAGATAGAAACACACACACAGACAGATAGAAACACACACACACACACAGATAGAAACACACACACACTCACACAGATAGAAACACACACACACACACAGATAGAAACACACACACACATAAACAGATAGAAACACAGACACACACACACATAGAAACACACACACACAGATAGAAACACACACACACACACGCAGATAGAAACACACACACACAGTTAGAAACACACACACACTCACGCAGATAGAAACACAACACACTCACACAGATACAAACACACACACACTCACACAGATAGAAACACACACACACACACTGATAGAAACACACACACACAGATAGAAACACACACACACACAGATAGAAACACACACACACACACAGATAGAAACACACACACACTCACACAGATAGAAACACACACACACACACACAGATAGAAACACACACACACATACACAGATAGAAACACACACACACACACATAGAAACACACACACACAGATAGAAACACACACACAGATAGAAACACAAACACACACACACACACAGATAGATACACACACACACACACAGATAGAAACACACACACACAGATAGAAACACACACACACTCACACAGATAGAAAGACACACACACTCACACAGATAGAAACACACCCACACACACTGATACAAACACACACACACACAGATAGAAACACACACACAGACAGATAGAAACACACACACACAGACAGATAGAAACACACACACACTCACACTGATAGAAACACGCACACACACACAGATTGAAACGCACACACACACACATATAGAAACACACACACACTCACAGATAGAAACACACACACACTCACACAGATAGAAACACACACACACACACAGACAGAAACACACACACACATACACAGATAGAAACACACACACACACACACATAGAAACACACACACACAGATAGAAACACACACACTCTCACAGATAGAAACACACACACACTCACACAGATAGAAACACACACACACTCACACAGATAGAAACACACACACACTCACACACAGATAGAAACACACTCACACAGATAGAAACACACACACACACACACAGATAGAAACACACACACACTCACACAGAGAGAAACACACACACTCACACAGATAGAAACACACACACACTCACAAAGATAGAAGCACACACACTCACAAAGATAGAAGCACACACACACACACACACAGATAGAAACGCACACACACAGTTAGAAACACACACACACTCACACAGATAGAAACACAACACACTCACACAGATACAAACACACACACACTCACACAGATAGAAACACACACACACACACTGATAGAAACACACACACACACAGATAGAAACACACACACAGACAGATAGAAACACACACACACAGACAGATAGAAACACACACACACTCACACAGATAGAAACACACCCACACACACTGATACAAACACACACACACACAGATAGAAACACACACACAGACAGATAGAAACACACACACACAGACAGATAGAAACACACACACACTCACACAGATTGAAACACACACACACACACACATATAGAAACACACACACACACACAGATTGAAACACACACACACTCACACAGATAGAAACACACACACACACAGATAGAAACTCACCCACACATACACAGATAGAAACACACAAACACACACACATAGAAACACACACACACAGATAGAAACACACACACACACACAGATAGAAACACACACACCCTCTCACAGATAGAAACACACACACACTCACACAGATAGAAACACACACACACTCACACAGATAGAAACACACACACACTCACACACAGATAGAAACACACTCACACAGATAGAAACACACACACACACACACACACAGATAGAAACACACACACACTCACACAGATAGAAACACACACACACTCACACAGATAGAAACACACACACACTCAGACAGATAGAAACACACACACATTCACAAAGATAGAAGCAGACACACACTCACAAAGATAGAAGAACACACGCACACACAGAGATAGATACACACACACACACAGATAGAAACACACACACACTCACACAGATAGAAACACACACACACTCACACAGATAGAAACACACACACACTCACACACAGATAGAAACACACTCACACAGATAGGAACACACACACACACACACACACAGATAGAAACACACACACACTCACACAGATAGAAACACACACACACTCACACAGATAGAAACACACACACACTCAGACAGATAGAAACACACACACATTCACAAAGATAGAAGCAGACACACACTCACAAAGATAGAAGAACACACGCACACACAGAGATAGATACACACACACACACAGATAGAAACACACACACACTCACACAAGTAGAAACACACATTAAAAGAGATTGAAAGTTGCATATTCAAAGTAAGTGGAGAGAGTGGCTTCTCCTGTGACATGTTTAGGTGAAGTATCAGGTAGTGATAAATAGCTCTCATTGTGTAATTTCTAACTGCCCACACAGCTCATGTGATTGTGTGGTGTAACAGAATTCACTATCTGATTGGTGAGGGGATCTCATCTTACAACATCCGTGCAGTTTGGGCCACATCCTCTGACAACATTTAACCACAACATGTCAAGTTAATGCGAGTTGAATCATCAATTCTAATATAACGTCAATAATATTAACACATTAAGAGAGAACCCCGTGAGAAAACAAGGCCCAGGAAACGAGAGGTAGTAGGTCCAAACTGTAATAATCCATCATCGTAAAGGCAAATATCGAGGAGCGACTGAGTTACTGTGTGTGAACAGATTGAGGTTAGTGTGAGTTACTGTGTGAGAACAGACTGAGGTTAGTGTGAGTTACTGTGTGAGAACAGACTGAGGTTACTGTGAGTTACTGTGTGAGAACAGACTGAGGTTAGTGTGAGTAACTGTGTGTGAGAACAGACTGAGGATAGTGTGAGTTACTGTGTGTGTTTGCAGACTGAGGTTAGTGTGAGTTACTGTGCATGAACAAACTGTGATAAGTGTGAGTTACTGTGTGTTTACAGACTGAGGTTAGTGTGAGTTACTGTGTGTGAACAGACTGAGATAAGTGTGAGTTACTGTGTGTTTACAGACTGAGGTTAGTGTGAGTTACTGTGCGTGAACAAACTGAGGATAGTGTGAGTTACTGTCTGTGGACAGACTGAGGTTAGTGTGAGTTACTGTGTGTGAACAGACTGAGGTTAGTGTGAGTTACTGTGTGTGAACAGGCTGATGTTAGTGTGAGTTACTGTGCGTGGACAGGCTGAGGTTATTATGAGTTACTGTGTGTGTGGACAGACTGAGGATAGTGTGAGTTACTGTGTGTGAACAGGCTGAGGTTAGTGTGAGTTACTGTGTGTGAACAGACTGAGGTTAGTGTGAGTAACTGTGTGTGAACAGGCTGAGGTTAGTGTAAGTTACTGTGTGTGAACAGGCTGAGGTTAGTGTGAGTTACTGTCTGCGAACAGGCTGAGGGTAGTTTGAGTTAATGAGTGTGAACAGACTGAGGTTAGTGTGAGTTAATGTGTGTGAACAGACTGAGGATAGTGTGAGTTACTGTGCGTGAACAGACTGAGGTTAGTGTGAGTTACTGTGTGTGAACAGAATGAGGATAGTGTGAGTTACTGTGTGTGAACAGACTGAGGATAGTGTGAGTTACTGTGTGTGAACAGACTGAGGATAGTGTGAGTTACTGTGTGTGAACAGACTGAGGTGAGTGTGAGTTACTGTGTGTGAACAGACTGAGGATAGTGTGAGTTACTGTGTGTGAACAGACTGAGGTTAGTGTGAGTTACTGTGTGTGAACAGGCTGAGGTTAGTGTGAGTTACTGTGTGTGAACAGGCTGAGGATAGTGTGAGTTACTGTGTGTGAACAGATTGAGGTTGGCATTTTTTATTCATCCACGGGATGTGGATGTTACTGGCTGGCGCAGTATTTATTGTCCATCCCCAGTTGCACTTGAGAAGGTGGTGGTGAGCTGAGTTCTTGAACCGCTGCAGTCCATGTGGTGTAGGTACACCCACAGTGCTGTTAGGGAGGGAGTTCCAGGATTTTGACCCAGCGACAGTGAAGGATCGGTGAAGTTCTGAGGAACAAAGGGACCTTGGCCTGTGTGTCCATAGATCTCTGAAGGCGGAGGGGCATGTTAGTGGGGTGGTGAAAAAGGCATATGGGACACTTGCCTTTGTCAATCGAGGCATAGATTACAAAAGTAGGGAGGTCATGTTGGAGTTGTATAGAACCTTGGTGAGGCCACAGCTGGAGTACTGTGTGCAGTTCTGGTCGCCACATTATAGGAAGGATGTGATTGCACTGGAGGGGGTGCAGAGGAGATTCACCAGGATGTTTCCTGGGATGAAACATTTAAGTTATGAAGAGAGGTTGGATAGACTTGGGTTGTTTTCGTTGGAGCAGAGAAGACTGAGGGGCGACCTGATCGAGGTGTACAAGATTATGAGGGGCATGGACAGGGTGGATAGGGAGCAGCTGTTCCCCTTAGTTGAAGGGTCAGTCACAAGGGGGCATAAGTTCAAGGTGAGGGGCAGGAGGTTTAGGGGGAATGTGAGGAAAAACTTTTTTACCCAGAGGGTGGTGAAGGTCTGGAATGCGCTGCCTGGGAGGGTGGTGGAGGCGGGTTACCTCACATCCTTTAAAAAGTACCTGGATGAGCACTTGGCACATCATAACATTCAAGGCTATGGGCCAAGTGCTGGTAAATGGGATTAGGTAGGTAGGTCAGGTGTTTCTCATGTGTCGGTGCAGACTCGATGGGCCGAAGGGCCTCTTAGAACAATAGGACCATAGAACACTACAGCGCAGAAAAACAGGCAAATGCTTCAGCCTTATCTTTTGCACTGATGTGGACTCCCCCATCATTGAGGATGGGGATATTTGTGGAGCCTCCTCCTCCAGTGAGTTGTTTAATTGTCCACCACCATTCACAACTGGATGTGGCAGGACTGCAGAGCTTAGATCTCATCCATTGGTTGTGGGATCGCTTAGCTCTGTCTATCACTTGCTGCTTATTCATTCGAGAGACCAAACGCAAACTGGGTGACCGCTTTGCAGAACACCTTCGGTCTGTCCGCAAGCATGACCCAGACCTCCCTGTCGCTTGCCATTTCAACACTCCACCCTGCTCTCATGCCCACATGGCCGTCCTTGGCTTGCTGCATTGTTCCAGTGAAGCTCAACGCAAACTGGAGGAACAGCACCTCATCTTCAGACTAGGCACTTTACAGCCCTCCGGACTGAATATTGAGTTCAACAACTTTAGATCATGAACTCTCTCCTCCATCCCCACCCCCTTTTTATCTCCCATTTTTTCTATATTCATTTTTATTTTAAAGTTTTTTTTCCACTTATTTTCATTCTTATTTTTTTAAATTGATTTCCATTTTTATTTATTGTTTTATCCCCAGCTTTTAGCCTATTTTCGATCTTTTCTCCCACATCGTCCCCACCCCCACTCGGGCCATCTGTCACTTGCTCATCCTGCTTCTACTCTTAATGTCACCATTAGCACCTCCTTTAGCCAGTATCGCCACCACCAACACCCCTTCGACCTTCTGTCTGTGACATCTTTCACAATCTCTCCTTTGCTTCCACCTATCACTGGCCTATTCAGCTTTATCTGTCCCACCCTCCCTTATACAGGATATATTTCACCACATTTCACTTCCCTTTCATTCTAAAGAGTCATACAGACTCGAAACTTTAACTCTGTCTCTCTCTCTCTGCAGACGCTGTCAGACCTGCTGAGTTTTTCCAGCATTTTTTGTTTTAAATTTCCAGCATCTGCAGTATTTTACCTTTATCATGGTGAGGGTGGTGTCTGGGACATTATCTGTAAGGTATGATTCAGTGAGGATGACTATGTCAGGCTGTTGCTTGACCAGTCTGTGAGACAGCTCTCCCAATTTTGGCTCTAGCCCCCAGATGGTCGTCAGGAGGACTTTGCAGGGTCGACAGGGCTGAGTTTGCCGTTGTTTCCAGTGCCAAGGTCGATGCCGGGACGTCCGTCCGGTTTCGTTCCTTTTTTGTGACTTTGTAGCAGTTTCTTAGAACTGAGAGGCCGAGGGCATTTCAGAGGGCATTTAATGTGGGTCTGGAGTCACCAGGTAAGGACGGCAGATTTCCTTCCCTAAAGGACAATAGTGAACCAGATGGTTTTTTACAACAATCGACAATGGTTTCATGGTCACCATCAGACTTTTAATTCCAGATTTTTATTGAATTCAAATTCCACCATCTGCCGATTGGAACCTGGGGCCCCAGAGCATGACCCTGGGTCTCTGCATTACCAGCCCAGTGACAATCCCACTACACCATCGCCTCCCTCCTATCTTCTCAACATCTACCCTGTCAGAATCTTGTATGTTTCAATAAGATCCCCCTCATTCTTCTAAACTCTAATGAATAAAGGCCTAACCTGTTTAGCTATTCTTGATAAGTCAACCCCTTCATCCCAGGAATCAGCCTAGTGAATCTCTTTTGAACTGCCTGCAATGCCAGGAAAGTCTTTCTTAAATACGGGGACCAAAACTGTACACATTACTCCAGGTGCGGCCTCACCAACACCCTGTACAGTTGTAACAAGATTTCCCTATTTTTAAACTCCAACCCCCCAGTAATACAGACCAAAATTCCATTTGCCTTCTTATTTACTTGCTGTGCCTGCATGTTAACTTTTGTGTTTCATGCACAAGAACACCCAGATCCCTCTGTGCTGCACTTTTTTGGAGTCTCTCTCCATTTAAATAATAATCTGCCTTTTGATTTTTTCCTACCAAAGTGCATGACCTCACACTTTCCTACATTAAACTCCATCTGCCAGGATTTTGCCCACTCACTCAATCTGTCTTTATCTCCCTGCAGATTCCTTATGTCCTCATCACAATATGCCCACCCACCTATTTTTGTATTGTCAGCAAATTTGGATACATTACACTCTGTCCCCTCCTCTAAGTCATTGACATAGATAGTAAATAATTGAGTCCCTAGGAGTGATCCTTGTGACAATCCACTAGTTAAGTCTTTCCAACCTGAAAAAGACCCATGAATCCTGACTTCTTTCTTCTGTCTGTTAACCAATTCTTAATTCATGGCCCCAATAGCGTCAGCTCCTATCTTGTGCCCCAACCCTTCATGAGACAGCTTATCAACTGCTCTCTGGAAAACCAAATACACCAAATCTACCGGTTCCCCTTTAACAAATCTACATGTAAAATCCTTAAAAAAGCAATTGCGAATTTGTCAAACATCATTTCCCTTTCACAAAACCATATTGATGCTGTTTGGAGTGTGTTGGAGTGTTAGTCTGGATAGTATGAGTTACTGTATGAACAGAGAGATGTTAGTGTGAGTAACTGTGTGTGAACAGGCTGCGGTTAGTGTGAGTTACTGTGTGTGAACAGGCTGAGGTTAGTGTGAGTTACTGTGTGTGAACAGGCTGAGGTTAGTGTGAGTTACTGTGTGAGAACAGACTGAGGTTAGTGTGAGTAACTGTGTGTGAAGAGGCTGAGGTTAGTGTGAGTTACTGTGTGAGAACAGGCTGAGGTTAGTGTGAGTTACTGTGTGTCAACAGACTGAGATTAGTGTGAGTGACTGTGTGTGAACAGGCTGAGGTTAGTGTGAGTTAATGTGTGTGAACAGGCTGAGGTTAGTGTGAGTTGCTGTGTGTGAACAGGCTGAGGTTAGTGTGAGGTACTGTGTGTGAACAGGCTGAGGTTAGTGTGAGTTACTGTGTGTGAACAGACTGAGGATAGTGTGAGTTACTGTGCGTGGACAGGCTGAGGTTAGTGTCAGTTACTGTGTGTGAACAGGCTGAGGTTAGTGTGAGTTACTGTGTGTGAACAGGCTGAGGTTAGTGTGAGTTACTGTGTGTGAACAGACTGATGTTAGTGTGAGTTACTGTGTGTGAACAGACTGAGGTTAGTGTGAGTTAATGTGTGTGTGCAGACTGAGGTTAGTGTGAGTTACTGTGTGTGAACAGACTGAGGTTAGTGTGAGTTACTGTGTGTGAACAGACTGAGGTTATTGTGAGTTACTGTGTGTGAACAGACTGAGGTTAGCGTGAGTTACTGTGTGTCTACAGACTGAGGTTAGTGTGAGTTACTGAGAGAAAACAGACTGAGGTTAGTGTGAGCTACTGTGTGAGAACAGACTGCGGTTAGTGTGAGAAAATTTGAGTGAACAAAATGAGGATAGTGAGAGTTACTGTTTGTGAACAAGCAGAGGTTCGAGTGAGTTACTGTGTGTGAACAGACTGAGGATAGTGTGAGTTACTGTGTGTGAACAGACTGAGGTTAGTGTGAGTTACTGTGAGTGAACAGACCTAGGTTAGCATGAGTTACTGTGTGTGAACAGACTGAGGATAGTGTGAGTTACTGTGTGTGAACAGACTGAGGTTAGTGTGAGTTACTGTGTGTGAACAGACTAAGGTTAGTCTGAGTTACTGTGTGTGGACAGACTGAGGTTAGTGTGAGTTACTGTGTGTGAACAGAATGAGGATAGTGTGAGTTACTGTGAGAGTACAGACTGAGTTTAGTGTGAGTTACTGTGTCAAAACATACTGATTTAGTGTGAGTTACTGAGAGAAAACAGACTGAGGTTACTGTGAGATACTGTGTGTGATCAGACTCAGGTTAGTGTGAGAAAATTTGTGTGAACAGACTGAGGGTAGAGGGAGTTACTGTGTGTGAACAGGCAGAGGTTAGAGTGAGTGACTGTGAGTGAACAGACTGAGGATAGTGTGAGATACTGTGTGTGAACAGACTGAGGTTAGTGTGAGTTACTGTGTGTGAACAGACTGAGGTAAGCGTGAGTTACTGTGTGTGAACAGACTGAGGATAGTGTGAGTTACTGTGTATGAACAGACTGAGGTTAGTGTGAGTTACTGTGTGTGAACAGACTGAGGTTATTGTGAGTTACTGTGTGTGAACAGACTGAGGTTAGTGTGAGTTACTGTGTGTTAACCGACTGAGGTTATTGTGAGTTAATGTGTGTGAACAGACTGAGGATAGAGTGAGTTACTGTGTGTGAACTGACTGAGGTTAGCGTGAGTTGCTGTGTGTGAACAGACTGAGATTAGTGTGAGTTACTGTGCGTGAACAGACTGAGGATAGTGTGAGTTACTTTGCGTGAACAGACTGAGGATAGTGTGAGTTACTGTGCGTTAACAAACTGAGGTTAGTGTGAGTTACTGTGTGTGAACAGACTGAGGTTAGTGTGAGTTACTTTGTGTGAACAGGCAGAGGGCAGAGTGAGTTACTGTGTGTGAACAGACTGAGGTTAGTGTGAGTTATTGTGTGTGAACAGACTGAGGTTAGTGTCAGTTACTGTGTGTGAACAGACTGAGGTTAGTGTGAGTTACTGTGTGTTTACAGACTGAGGTTAGTGTGAGTTACTGTGCGTAAACATACTGAAGTTAGTGTGAGTTACTGTGTGTGAACAGGCTGAGGTTAGTGTGAGTTACTGTGTGTGAACAGACTGAGATAAGTGTGAATTACTGTGTGTTTACCGACTGAGGTTAGTGTGAGTTGATGTGTGTTCACAGACTGAGGTTAGTGTGAGTTACTGTGTGTGAACAAAAAGAGATAAGTGTGAGTTACTGTGTGTTTGTAGACTGAGGTTAGTGTGAGTTACTGTGCGTGAACAAACTGTGATAAGTGTGAGTTACTGTGTGTTTACAGACTGAGGTTAGTGTGAGTTAGTGTGTGTGAACAGACTGAGATAAGTGTGAGTTTCTGTGTGTTTACAGACAGAGGTTAGTGTGAGTTACTGTGCGTGAACAAACTGAGGATAGTGTGAGTTACTCTCTGTGGACAGACTGAGGTTAGTGTGAGTTACTGTGTGTGAACAGACTGAGGTTAGTGTGAGTTACTGTGTGTGAACAGGCTGATGTTAGTGTGAGTTACTGTGCGTGGACAAGCTGAGGTTATTATGAGTTACTGTGTGTGGACAGACTGAGGATAGTGTGAGTTACTGTGTGTGAACAGACTGAGGTTATTTTGAGTTACTGTGTGTGAACAGACTGTGGTTAGTGTGAGTTACTGTGCGTGGACAGACTGAGGTTAGTGTGAGTTATTGTGTGTGAACAGGCTGAGGTTAGTGTGAGTTACTGTGTGTGAACAGGCTGAGGTTAGTGTGAGTTACTGTGTGTGAACAGACTGAGGTTAGTGTGAGTTACTGTGTGTGAACAGACTGAGGTTAGTGTGAGTTACTGTGTGTGTGCAGACTGAGGTTAGTGTGAGTTACTGTGTGTGAACAAGCTGAGGATAGTGTGAGTTACTGTGTGTTTACAGATTGAGGTTAGTGTGAGTTACTGTGCGTGAACAAACTGAGGTTAGTGTGAGTTACTGTGTGTGTGCAGAATGAGGTTAGTGTGAGTTACTGTGTGTGAACAGACTGAGGATAGTGTGAGTTACTGTGTGTGAACAGACTGAGGTTAGTGTGAGTTACTGTGTGTGAACAGACCTAGGTTAGCATGAGTTACTGTGTGTGAACAGACTGAGGATAGTGTGAGTTACTGTGTGTGAACAGACTGAGGTTAGTGTGAGTTACTGTGTGTGAACAGACTGCGGTTATTGTGAGTTACTGTGTGTGAACAGACTGAGGTTATTGTGAGTTACTGTGTGTGACCAGACTGAGGTTAGTGTGAGTTACTGTGTGTTAACCGACTGAGGTTATTGTGAGTTAATGTGTGTGAACAGACTGAGGTTAGAGAGAGTTACTGTGTGTGAACTGACTGAGGTTAGCGTGAGTTGCTGTGTGTGAACAGACTGAGATTAGTGTGAGTTACTGTGCGTGAACAGACTGAGGATAGTGTGAGTTACTTTGCGTGAACAGACTGAGGATAGTGTGAGTTACTGTGCGTTAACAAACTGAGGTTAGTGTGAGTTACTGTGTGTGAACAGACTGAGGTTAGTGTGAGTTACTTTGTGTGAACAGGCAGAGGGCAGAGTGAGTTACTGTGTGTGAACAGACTGAGGTTAGTGTGAGTTATTGTGTGTCAACAGACTGAGGTTAGTGTCAGTTACTGTGTGTGAACAGACTGAGGTTAGTGTGAGTTACTGTGTGTTTACAGACTGAGGTTAGTGTGAGTTACTGTGCGTAAACATACTGAAGTTAGTGTGAGTTACTGTGTGTGAACAGGCTGAGGTTAGTGTGAGTTACTGTGTGTGAACAGACTGAGATAAGTGTGAATTACTGTGTGTTTACCGACTGAGGTTAGTGTGAGTTGATGTGTGTTCACAGACTGAGGTTAGTGTGAGTTACTGTGTGTGAACAAAAAGAGATAAGTGTGAGTTACTGTGTGTTTGTAGACTGAGGTTAGTGTGAGTTACTGTGCGGGAACAAACTGTGATAAGTGTGAGTTACTGTGTGTTTACAGACTGAGGTTAGTGTGAGTTAGTGTGTGTGAACAGACTGAGATAAGTGTGAGCTTCTGTGTGTTTACAGACAGAGGTTAGTGTGAGTTACTGTGCGTGAACAAACTGAGGATAGTGTGAGTTACTCTCTGTGGACAGACTGAGGTTAGTGTGAGTTACTGTGTGTGAACAGACTGAGGTTAGTGTGAGTTACTGTGTGTGAACAGGCTGATGTTAGTGTGAGTTACTGTGCGTGGACAGGCTGAGGTTATTTTGAGTTACTGTGTGTGGACAGACTGAGGATAGTGTGAGTTACTGTGTGTGAACAGACTGAGGTTATTTTGAGTTACTGTGTGTGAACAGACTGTGGTTAGTGTGAGTTACTGTGCGTGGACAGACTGAGGTTAGTGTGAGTTACTGTGTGTGAACAGGCTGAGGTTAGTGTGAGTTACTGTGTGTGAACAGGCTGAGGTTAGTGTGAGTTACTGTGTGTGAACAGACTGAGGTTAGTGTGAGTTACTGTGTGTGAACAGACTGAGGTTAGTGAGAGTTACTGTGTGTGTGCAGACTGAGGTTAGTGTGAGTTACTGTGTGTGAACAAGCTGAGGATAGTGTGAGTTACTGTGTGTTTACAGATTGAGGTTAGTGTGAGTTACTGTGCGTGAACAAACTGAGGTTAGTGTGAGTTACTGTGTGTGTGCAGACTGAGGTTAGTGTGAGTTACTGTGTGTGAACAGACAGAGGATAGTGTGAGTTACTGTGTGTGAACAGACTGAGGTTAGTGTGAGTTACTGTGTGTGAACAGACCTAGGTTAGCATGAGTTACTGTGTGTGAACAGACTGAGGATAGTGTGAGTTACTGTGTGTGAACAGACTGAGGTTAGTGTGAGTTAATGTGTGTGAACAGACTGAGGTTAGAGTGAGTTACTGTGTGTGAACTGAATGAGGTTAGCGTGAGTTGCTGTGTGTGAACAGACTGCGGTTATTGTGAGTTACTGTGTGTGAACAGACTGAGGTTATTGTGAGTTACTGTGTGTGAACAGACTGAGGTTAGTTTGAGTTACTGTGTGTTAACCGACTGAGGTTATTGTGAGTTAATGTGTGTGAACAGACTGAGGTTAGAGTGAGTTACTGTGTGTGAACTGACTGAGGTTAGCGTGAGTTGCTGTGTGTGAACAGACTGAGATTAGTGTGAGTTACTGTGCGTGAACAGACTGAGGATAGTGTGAGTTACTTTGCGTGAACAGACTGAGGATAGTGTGAGTTACTGTGCGTTAACAAACTGAGGTTAGTGTGAGTTACTGTGTGTGAACAGACTGAGGTTAGTGTGAGTTACTTTGTGTGAACAGGCAGAGGGCAGAGTGAGTTACTGTGTGTGAACAGACTGAGGTTAGTGTGAGTTATTGTGTGTGAACAGACTGAGGTTAGTGTCAGTTACTGTGTGTGAACAGACTGAGGTTAGTGTGAGTTACTGTGTGTTTACAGACTGAGGTTAGTGTGAGTTACTGTGCGTAAACATACTGAAGTTAGTGTGAGTTACTGTGTGTGAACAGGCTGAGGTTAGTGTGAGTTACTGTGTGTGAACAGACTGAGATAAGTGTGAATTACTGTGTGTTTACCGACTGAGGTTAGTGTGAGTTGATGTGTGTTCACAGACTGAGGTTAGTGTGAGTTACTGTGTGTGAACAAAAAAAGATAAGTGTGAGTTACTGTGTGTTTGTAGACTGAGGTTAGTGTGAGTTACTGTGCGTGAACAAACTGTGATAAGTGTGAGTTACTGTGTGTTTACAGACTGAGGTTAGTGTGAGTTAGTGTGTGTGAACAGACTGAGATAAGTGTGAGTTTCTGTGTGTTTACAGACAGAGGTTAGTGTGAGTTACTGTGCGTGAACAAACTGAGGATAGTGTGAGTTACTCTCTGTGGACAGACTGAGGTTAGTGTGAGTTACTGTGTGTGAACAGACTGAGGTTAGTGTGAGTTACTGTGTGTGAACAGGCTGATGTTAGTGTGAGTTACTGTGCGTGGACAGGCTGAGGTTATTATGAGTTACTGTGTGTGGACAGACTGAGGATAGTGTGAGTTACTGTGTGTGAACAGACTGAGGTTATTTTGAGTTACTGTGTGTGAACAGACTGTGGTTAGTGTGAGTTACTGTGCGTGGACAGACTGAGGTTAGTGTGAGTTACTGTGTGTGAACAGGCTGAGGTTAGTGTGAGTTACTGTGTGTGAACAGGCTGAGGTTAGTGTGAGTTACTGTGTGTGAACAGACTGAGGTTAGTGTGAGTTACTGTGTGTGAACAGACTGAGGTTAGTGTGAGTTACTGTGTGTGTGCAGACTGAGGTTAGTGTGAGTTACTGTGTGTGAACAAGCTGAGGATAGTGTGAGTTACTGTGTGTTTACAGATTGAGGTTAGTGTGAGTTACTGTGCGTGAACAAACTGAGGTTAGTGTGAGTTACTGTGTGTGTGCAGACTGAGGTTAGTGTGAGTTACTGTGTGTGAACAGACTGAGGATAGTGTGAGTTACTGTGTGTGAACAGACTGAGGTTAGTGTGAGTTACTGTGTGTGAACAGACCTAGGTTAGCATGAGTTACTGTGTGTGAACAGACTGAGGATAGTGTGAGTTACTGTGTGTGAACAGACTGAGGTTAGTGTGAGTTACTGTGTGTGAACAGACTGCGGTTATTGTGAGTTACTGTGTGTGAACAGACTGAGGTTATTGTGAGTTACTGTGTGTGAACAGACTGAGGTTAGTGTGAGTTACTGTGTGTTAACCGACTGAGGTTATTGTGAGTTAATGTGTGTGAACAGACTGAGGTTAGAGTGAGTTACTGTGTGTGAACTGACTGAGGTTAGCGTGAGTTGCTGTGTGTGAACAGACTGAGATTAGTGTGAGTTACTGTGCGTGAACAGACTGAGGATAGTGTGAGTTACTTTGCGTGAACAGACTGAGGATAGTGTGAGTTACTGTGCGTTAACAAACTGAGGTTAGTGTGAGTTACTGTGTGTGAACAGACTGAGGTTAGTGTGAGTTACTTTGTGTGAACAGGCAGAGGGCAGAGTGAGTTACTGTGTGTGAACAGACTGAGGTTAGTGTGAGTTATTGTGTGTCAACAGACTGAGGTTAGTGTCAGTTACTGTGTGTGAACAGACTGAGGTTAGTGTGAGTTACTGTGTGTTTACAGACTGAGGTTAGTGTGAGTTACTGTGTGTGAACAGACTGAGATAAGTGTGAATTACTGTGTGTTTACCGACTGAGGTTAGTGTGAGTTGATGTGTGTTCACAGACTGAGGTTAGTGTGAGTTACTGTGTGTGAACAAAAAGAGATAAGTGTGAGTTACTGTGTGTTTGTAGACTGAGGTTAGTGTGAGTTACTGTGTGTGAACAGACTGAGGATAGTGTGAGTTACTGTGTGTGAACAGGCTGAGGTTAGTGTGAGTTACTGTGTGTGAACAAGCTGAGGATAGTGTGAGTTACTGTGTGTTTACAGATTGAGGTTAGTGTGAGTTACTGTGCGTGAACAAACTGAGGTTAGTGTGAGTTACTGTGTGTGTGCAGACTGAGGTTAGTGTGAGTTACTGTGTGTGAACAGACTGAGGATAGTGTGAGTTACTGTGTGTGAACAGACTGAGGTTAGTGTGAGTTACTGTGTGTGAACAGACCTAGGTTAGCATGAGTTACTGTGTGTGAACAGACTGAGGATAGTGTGAGTTACTGTGTGTGAACAGACTGAGGTTAGTGTGAGTTACTGTGTGTGAACAGGCTGATGTTAGTGTGAGTTACTGTGTGTGAACAGGCTGAGGTTAGTGTGAGTTACTGTGTGTGAACAGACTGAGATAAGTGTGAATTACTGTGTGTTTACCGACTGAGGTTAGTGTGAGTTGATGTGTGTTCACAGACTGAGGTTAGTGTGAGTTACTGTGTGTGAACAAAAAGAGATAAGTGTGAGTTACAGTGTGTTTGTAGACTGAGGTTACTGTGAGTTACTGTGCGTGAACAAACTGTGATAAGTGTGAGTTACTGTGTGTTTACAGACTGAGGTTAGTGTGAGTTAGTGTGTGTGAACAGACTGAGATAAGTGTGAGTTTCTGTGTGTTTACAGACAGAGGTTAGTGTGAGTTACTGTGCGTGAACAAACTGAGGATAGTGTGAGTTACTCTCTGTGGACAGACTGAGGTTAGTGTGAGTTACTGTGTGTGAACAGACTGAGGTTAGTGTGAGTTACTGTGCGTGGACAGACTGAGGTTAGTGTGAGTTACTGTGTGTGAACAGGCTGAGGTTAGTGTGAGTTACTGTGTGTGAACAGGCTGAGGTTAGTGTGAGTTACTGTGTGTGAACAGACTGAGGTTAGTGTGAGTTACTGTGTGTGAACAGACTGAGGTTAGTGTGAGTTACTGTGTGTGTGCAGACTGAGGTTAGTGTGAGTTACTGTGTGTGAACAAGCTGAGGTTAGTGTGAGTTACTGTGTGTGAACAGACTGAGGTTAGTGTGAGTTACTGTGCGTGAACAAACTGAGGTTAGTGTGAGTTACTGTGTGTGTGCAGACTGAGGTTAGTGTGAGTTACTGTGTGTGAACAGACTGAGGATAGTGTGAGTTACTGTGTGTGAACAGACTGAGGTTAGTGTGAGTTACTGTGTGTGAACAGACCTAGGTTAGCATGAGTTACTGTGTGTGAACAGACTGAGGATAGTGTGAGTTACTGTGTGTGAACAGACTGAGGTTAGTGTGAGTTACTGTGTGTGAACAGACTGCGGTTATTGTGAGTTACTGTGTGTGAACAGACTGAGGTTAGCGTGAGTTACTGTGTGTCTACAGACTGAGGTTAGTGTGAGTTACTGTGCGTGAACAGACTGAGGTTAGTGTGGTTACTGTGCGTGAATAAACTAAGGATAGTGTGAGTTACTGTGTGTGTGCAGACTGAGGTTAGTGTGGTTACTGTGCGTGAACAAACTGAGGATAGTGTGAGTTACTGTGTGTGTGCAGACTGAGGTTAGTGTGAGTTACTGTGTGTGAACAGACTGAGGTTAGTGTGAGTTACTGTGTGTTAACCGACTGAGGTTATTGTGAGTTAATGTGTGTGAACAGACTGAGGTTAGAGTGAGTTACTGTGTGTGAACTGACTGAGGTTAGCGTGAGTTGCTGTGTGTGAACAGACTGAGGATAGTGTGAGTTACTTTGCGTGAACAGACTGAGGATAGTGTGAGTTACTGTGCGTTAACAAACTGAGGTTAGTGTGAGTTACTGTGTGTGAACAGACTGAGGTTAGTGTGAGTTACTTTGTGTGAACAGGCAGAGGGCAGAGTGAGTTACTGTGTGTGAACAGACTGAGGTTAGTGAGAGTTATTGTGTGTCAACAGACTGAGGTTAGTGTCAGTTACTGTGTGTGAACAGACTGAGGTTAGTGTGAGTTAATGTGTGTTTACAGACTGAGGTTAGTGTGAGTTACTGTGCGTAAACATACTGAAGTTAGTGTGAGTTACTGTGTGTGAACAGGCTGAGGTTAGTGTGAGTTACTGTGTGTGAACAGACTGAGATAAGTGTGAATTACTGTGTGTTTACCGACTGAGGTTAGTGTGAGTTGATGTGTGTTCACAGACTGAGGTTAGTGTGAGTTACTGTGTGTGAACAAACTGAGGTTAGTGTGAGTTACTGTGTGTGTGCAGACTGAGGTTAGTGTGAGTTACTGTGTGTGAACAGACTCAGGATAGTGTGAGTTACTGTGTGTGAACAGACTGAGGTTAGTGTGAGTTACTGTGTGTGAACAGACCTAGGTTAGCGTGAGTTACTGTGTGTGAACAGACTGAGGATAGTGTGAGTTACTGTGTGTGAACAGACTGAGGTTAGTGTGAGTTACTGTGTGTGAACAGGCTGATGTTAGTGTGAGTTACTGTGTGTGAACAGGCTGAGGTTAGTGTGAGTTACTGTGTGTGAACAGACTGAGATAAGTGTGAATTACTGTGTGTTTACCGACTGAGGTTAGTGTGAGTTGATGTGTGTTCACAGACTGAGGTTAGTGTGAGTTACTGTGTGTGAACAAAAAGAGATAAGTGTGAGTTACTGTGTGTTTGTAGACTGAGGTTAGTGTGAGTTACTGTGCGTGAACAAACTGTGATAAGTGTGAGTTACTGTGTGTTTACAGACTGAGGTTAGTGTGAGTTAGTGTGTGTGAACAGACTGAGATAAGTGTGAGTTTCTGTGTGTTTACAGACAGAGGTTAGTGTGAGTTACTGTGCGTGAACAAACTGAGGATAGTGTGAGTTACTCTCTGTGGACAGACTGAGGTTAGTGTGAGTTACTGTGTGTGAACAGACTGAGGTTAGTGTGAGTTACTGTGCGTGGACAGACTGAGGTTAGTGTGAGTTACTGTGTGTGAACAGGCTGAGGTTAGTGTGAGTTACTGTGTGTGAACAGGCTGAGGTTAGTGTGAGTTACTGTGTGTGAACAGACTGAGGTTAGTGTGAGTTACTGTGTGTGAACAGACTGAGGTTAGTGTGAGTTACTGTGTGTGTGCAGACTGAGGTTAGTGTGAGTTACTGTGTGTGAACAAGCTGAGGTTAGTGTGAGTTACTGTGTGTGAACAGACTGAGGTTAGTGTGAGTTACTGTGCGTGAACAAACTGAGGTTAGTGTGAGTTACTGTGTGTGTGCAGACTGAGGTTAGTGTGAGTTACTGTGTGTGAACAGACTGAGGATAGTGTGAGTTACTGTGTGTGAACAGACTGAGGTTAGTGTGAGTTACTGTGTGTGAACAGACCTAGGTTAGCATGAGTTACTGTGTGTGAACAGACTGAGGATAGTGTGAGTTACTGTGTGTGAACAGACTGAGGTTAGTGTGAGTTACTGTGTGTGAACAGACTGCGGTTATTGTGAGTTACTGTGTGTGAACAGACTGAGGTTAGCGTGAGTTACTGTGTGTCTACAGACTGAGGTTAGTGTGAGTTACTGTGCGTGAACAGACTGAGGTTAGTGTGGTTACTGTGCGTGAATAAACTAAGGATAGTGTGAGTTACTGTGTGTGTGCAGACTGAGGTTAGTGTGGTTACTGTGCGTGAACAAACTGAGGATAGTGTGAGTTACTGTGTGTGTGCAGACTGAGGTTAGTGTGAGTTACTGTGTGTGAACAGACTGAGGTTAGTGTGAGTTACTGTGTGTTAACCGACTGAGGTTATTGTGAGTTAATGTGTGTGAACAGACTGAGGTTAGAGTGAGTTACTGTGTGTGAACTGACTGAGGTTAGCGTGAGTTGCTGTGTGTGAACAGACTGAGGATAGTGTGAGTTACTTTGCGTGAACAGACTGAGGATAGTGTGAGTTACTATGCGTTAACAAACTGAGGTTAGTGTGAGTTACTGTGTGTGAACAGACTGAGGTTAGTGTGAGTTACTTTGTGTGAACAGGCAGAGGGCAGAGTGAGTTACTGTGTGTGAACAGACTGAGGTTAGTGTGAGTTATTGTGTGTCAACAGACTGAGGTTAGTGTCAGTTACTGTGTGTGAACAGACTGAGGTTAGTGTGAGTTACTGTGTGTTTACAGACTGAGGTTAGTGTGAGTTACTGTGCGTAAACATACTGAAGTTAGTGTGAGTTACTGTGTGTGAACAGGCTGAGGTTAGTGTGAGTTACTGTGTGTGAACAGACTGAGATAAGTGTGAATTACTGTGTGTTTACCGACTGAGGTTAGTGTGAGTTGATGTGTGTTCACAGACTGAGGTTAGTGTGAGTTACTGTGTGTGAACAAAAAAAGATAAGTGTGAGTTACTGTGTGTTTGTAGACTGAGGTTAGTGTGAGTTACTGTGCGTGAACAAACTGTGATAAGTGTGAGTTACTGTGTGTTTACAGACTGAGGTTAGTGTGAGTTAGTGTGTGTGAACAGACTGAGATAAGTGTGAGTTTCTGTGTGTTTACAGACAGAGGTTAGTGTGAGTTACTGTGCGTGAACAAACTGAGGATAGTGTGAGTTACTCTCTGTGGACAGACTGAGGTTAGTGTGAGTTACTGTGTGTGAACAGACTGAGGTTAGTGTGAGTTACTGTGTGTGAACAGGCTGATGTTAGTGTGAGTTACTGTGCGTGGACAGGCTGAGGTTATTATGAGTTACTGTGTGTGGACAGACTGAGGATAGTGTGAGTTACTGTGTGTGAACAGACTGAGGTTATTTTGAGTTACTGTGTGTGAACAGACTGTGGTTAGTGTGAGTTACTGTGCGTGGACAGACTGAGGTTAGTGTGAGTTACTGTGTGTGAACAGGCTGAGGTTAGTGTGAGTTACTGTGTGTGAACAGGCTGAGGTTAGTGTGAGTTACTGTGTGTGAACAGACTGAGGTTAGTGTGAGTTACTGTGTGTGAACAGACTGAGGTTAGTGTGAGTTACTGTGTGTGTGCAGACTGAGGTTAGTGTGAGTTACTGTGTGTGAACAAGCTGAGGATAGTGTGAGTTACTGTGTGTTTACAGATTGAGGTTAGTGTGAGTTACTGTGCGTGAACAAACTGAGGTTAGTGTGAGTTACTGTGTGTGTGCAGACTGAGGATAGTGTGAGTTACTGTGTGTGTGCAGACTGAGGTTAGTGTGAGTTACTGTGTGTGAACAGACTGAGGTTAGTGTGAGTTACTGTGTGTTAACCGACTGAGGTTATTGTGAGTTAATGTGTGTGAACAGACTGAGGTTAGAGTGAGTTACTGTGTGTGAACTGACTGAGGTTAGCGTGAGTTGCTGTGTGTGAACAGACTGAGGATAGTGTGAGTTACTTTGCGTGAACAGACTGAGGATAGTGTGAGTTACTGTGCGTTAACAAACTGAGGTTAGTGTGAGTTACTGTGTGTGAACAGACTGAGGTTAGTGTGAGTTACTTTGTGTGAACAGGCAGAGGGCAGAGTGAGTTACTGTGTGTGAACAGACTGAGGTTAGTGTGAGTTATTGTGTGTCAACAGACTGAGGTTAGTGTCAGTTACTGTGTGTGAACAGACTGAGGTTAGTGTGAGTTACTGTGTGTTTACAGACTGAGGTTAGTGTGAGTTACTGTGTGTGAACAGACTCAGGATAGTGTGAGTTACTGTGTGTGAACAGACTGAGGTTAGTGTGAGTTACTGTGTGTGAACAGACCTAGGTTAGCATGAGTTACTGTGTGTGAACAGACTGAGGATAGTGTGAGTTACTGTGTGTGAACAGACTGAGGTTAGTGTGAGTTACTGTGTGTGAACAGGCTGATGTTAGTGTGAGTTACTGTGTGTGAACAGGCTGAGGTTAGTGTGAGTTACTGTGTGTGAACAGACTGAGATAAGTGTGAATTACTGTGTGTTTACCGACTGAGGTTAGTGTGAGTTGATGTGTGTTCACAGACTGAGGTTAGTGTGAGTTACTGTGTGTGAACAAAAAGAGATAAGTGTGAGTTACTGTGTGTTTGTAGACTGAGGTTAGTGTGAGTTACTGTGCGTGAACAAACTGTGATAAGTGTGAGTTACTGTGTGTTTACAGACTGAGGTTAGTGTGAGTTAGTGTGTGTGAACAGACTGAGATAAGTGTGAGTTTCTGTGTGTTTACAGACAGAGGTTAGTGTGAGTTACTGTGCGTGAACAAACTGAGGATAGTGTGAGTTACTCTCTGTGGACAGACTGAGGTTAGTGTGAGTTACTGTGTGTGAACAGACTGAGGTTAGTGTGAGTTACTGTGCGTGGACAGACTGAGGTTAGTGTGAGTTACTGTGTGTGAACAGGCTGAGGTTAGTGTGAGTTACTGTGTGTGAACAGGCTGAGGTTAGTGTGAGTTACTGTGTGTGAACAGACTGAGGTTAGTGTGAGTTACTGTGTGTGAACAGACTGAGGTTAGTGTGAGTTACTGTGTGTGTGCAGACTGAGGTTAGTGTGAGTTACTGTGTGTGAACAAGCTGAGGTTAGTGTGAGTTACTGTGTGTGAACAGACTGAGGTTAGTGTGAGTTACTGTGCGTGAACAAACTGAGGTTAGTGTGAGTTACTGTGTGTGTGCAGACTGAGGTTAGTGTGAGTTACTGTGTGTGAACAGACTGAGGATAGTGTGAGTTACTGTGTGTGAACAGACTGAGGTTAGTGTGAGTTACTGTGTGTGAACAGACCTAGGTTAGCATGAGTTACTGTGTGTGAACAGACTGAGGATAGTGTGAGTTACTGTGTGTGAACAGACTGAGGTTAGTGTGAGTTACTGTGTGTGAACAGACTGCGGTTATTGTGAGTTACTGTGTGTGAACAGACTGAGGTTAGCGTGAGTTACTGTGTGTCTACAGACTGAGGTTAGTGTGAGTTACTGTGCGTGAACAGACTGAGGTTAGTGTGGTTACTGTGCGTGAATAAACTAAGGATAGTGTGAGTTACTGTGTGTGTGCAGACTGAGGTTAGTGTGGTTACTGTGCGTGAACAAACTGAGGATAGTGTGAGTTACTGTGTGTGTGCAGACTGAGGTTAGTGTGAGTTACTGTGTGTGAACAGACTGAGGTTAGTGTGAGTTACTGTGTGTTAACCGACTGAGGTTATTGTGAGTTAATGTGTGTGAACAGACTGAGGTTAGAGTGAGTTACTGTGTGTGAACTGACTGAGGTTAGCGTGAGTTGCTGTGTGTGAACAGACTGAGGATAGTGTGAGTTACTTTGCGTGAACAGACTGAGGATAGTGTGAGTTACTGTGCGTTAACAAACTGAGGTTAGTGTGAGTTACTGTGTGTGAACAGACTGAGGTTAGTGTGAGTTACTTTGTGTGAACAGGCAGAGGGCAGAGTGAGTTACTGTGTGTGAACAGACTGAGGTTAGTGTGAGTTATTGTGTGTCAACAGACTGAGGTTAGTGTCAGTTACTGTGTGTGAACAGACTGAGGTTAGTGTGAGTTACTGTGTGTTTACAGACTGAGGTTAGTGTGAGTTACTGTGCGTAAACATACTGAAGTTAGTGTGAGTTACTGTATGTGAACAGGCTGAGGTTAGTGTGAGTTACTGTGTGTGAACAGACTGAGATAAGTGTGAATTACTGTGTGTTTACCGACTGAGGTTAGTGTGAGTTGATGTGTGTTCACAGACTGAGGTTAGTGTGAGTTACTGTGTGTGAACAAAAAAAGATAAGTGTGAGTTACTGTGTGTTTGTAGACTGAGGTTAGTGTGAGTTACTGTGCGTGAACAAACTGTGATAAGTGTGAGTTACTGTGTGTTTACAGACTGAGGTTAGTGTGAGTTAGTGTGTGTGAACAGACTGAGATAAGTGTGAGTTTCTGTGTGTTTACAGACAGAGGTTAGTGTGAGTTACTGTGCGTGAACAAACTGAGGATAGTGTGAGTTACTCTCTGTGGACAGACTGAGGTTAGTGTGAGTTACTGTGTGTGAACAGACTGAGGTTAGTGTGAGTTACTGTGTGTGAACAGGCTGATGTTAGTGTGAGTTACTGTGCGTGGACAGGCTGAGGTTATTATGAGTTACTGTGTGTGGACAGACTGAGGATAGTGTGAGTTACTGTGTGTGAACAGACTGAGGTTATTTTGAGTTACTGTGTGTGAACAGACTGTGGTTAGTGTGAGTTACTGTGCGTGGACAGACTGAGGTTAGTGTGAGTTACTGTGTGTGAACAGGCTGAGGTTAGTGTGAGTTACTGTGTGTGAACAGGCTGAGGTTAGTGTGAGTTACTGTGTGTGAACAGACTGAGGTTAGTGTGAGTTACTGTGTGTGAACAGACTGAGGTTAGTGTGAGTTACTGTGTGTGTGCAGACTGAGGTTAGTGTGAGTTACTGTGTGTGAACAAGCTGAGGATAGTGTGAGTTACTGTGTGTTTACAGATTGAGGTTAGTGTGAGTTACTGTGCGTGAACAAACTGAGGTTAGTGTGAGTTACTGTGTGTGTGCAGACTGAGGTTAGTGTGAGTTACTGTGTGTGAACAGACTGAGGATAGTGTGAGTTACTGTGTGTGAACAGACTGAGGTTAGTGTGAGTTACTGTGTGTGAACAGACCTAGGTTAGCATGAGTTACTGTGTGTGAACAGACTGAGGATAGTGTGAGTTACTGTGTGTGAACAGACTGAGGTTAGTGTGAGTTACTGTGTGTGAACAGGCTGATGTTAGTGTGAGTTACTGTGTGTGAACAGGCTGAGGTTAGTGTGAGTTACTGTGTGTGAACAGACTGAGATAAGTGTGAGTTACTGTGTGTTTACAGACTGAGGTTAGTGTGAGTTACTGTGCGTAAACATACTGAAGTTAGTGTGAGTTACTGTGTGTGAACAGGCTGAGGTTAGTGTGAGTTACTGTGTGTGAACAGACTGAGATAAGTGTGAATTACTGTGTGTTTACCGACTGAGGTTAGTGTGAGTTGATGTGTGTTCACAGACTGAGGTTAGTGTGAGTTACTGTGTGTGAACAAAAAGAGATAAGTGTGAGTTACTGTGTGTTTGTAGACTGAGGTTAGTGTGAGTTACTGTGCGTGAACAAACTGTGATAAGTGTGAGTTACTGTGTGTTTACAGACTGAGGTTAGTGTGAGTTAGTGTGTGTGAACAGACTGAGATAAGTGTGAGTTTCTGTGTGTTTACAGACAGAGGTTAGTGTGAGTTACTGTGCGTGAACAAACTGAGGATAGTGTGAGTTACTCTCTGTGGACAGACTGAGGTTAGTGTGAGTTACTGTGTGTGAACAGACTGAGGTTAGTGTGAGTTACTGTGCGTGGACAGACTGAGGTTAGTGTGAGTTACTGTGTGTGAACAGGCTGAGGTTAGTGTGAGTTACTGTGTGTGAACAGGCTGAGGTTAGTGTGAGTTACTGTGTGTGAACAGACTGAGGTTAGTGTGAGTTACTGTGTGTGAACAGACTGAGGTTAGTGTGAGTTACTGTGTGTGTGCAGACTGAGGTTAGTGTGAGTTACTGTGTGTGAACAAGCTGAGGTTAGTGTGAGTTACTGTGTGTGAACAGACTGAGGTTAGTGTGAGTTACTGTGCGTGAACAAACTGAGGTTAGTGTGAGTTACTGTGTGTGTGCAGACTGAGGTTAGTGTGAGTTACTGTGTGTGAACAGACTGAGGATAGTGTGAGTTACTGTGTGTGAACAGACTGAGGTTAGTGTGAGTTACTGTGTGTGAACAGACCTAGGTTAGCATGAGTTACTGTGTGTGAACAGACTGAGGATAGTGTGAGTTACTGTGTGTGAACAGACTGAGGTTAGTGTGAGTTACTGTGTGTGAACAGACTGCGGTTATTGTGAGTTACTGTGTGTGAACAGACTGAGGTTAGCGTGAGTTACTGTGTGTCTACAGACTGAGGTTAGTGTGAGTTACTGTGCGTGAACAGACTGAGGTTAGTGTGGTTACTGTGCGTGAATAAACTAAGGATAGTGTGAGTTACTGTGTGTGTGCAGACTGAGGTTAGTGTGGTTACTGTGCGTGAACAAACTGAGGATAGTGTGAGTTACTGTGTGTGTGCAGACTGAGGTTAGTGTGAGTTACTGTGTGTGAACAGACTGAGGTTAGTGTGAGTTACTGTGTGTTAACCGACTGAGGTTATTGTGAGTTAATGTGTGTGAACAGACTGAGGTTAGAGTGAGTTACTGTGTGTGAACTGACTGAGGTTAGCGTGAGTTGCTGTGTGTGAACAGACTGAGGATAGTGTGAGTTACTTTGCGTGAACAGACTGAGGATAGTGTGAGTTACTGTGCGTTAACAAACTGAGGTTAGTGTGAGTTACTGTGTGTGAACAGACTGAGGTTAGTGTGAGTTACTTTGTGTGAACAGGCAGAGGGCAGAGTGAGTTACTGTGTGTGAACAGACTGAGGTTAGTGTGAGTTATTGTGTGTCAACAGACTGAGGTTAGTGTCAGTTACTGTGTGTGAACAGACTGAGGTTAGTGTGAGTTACTGTGTGTTTACAGACTGAGGTTAGTGTGAGTTACTGTGCGTAAACATACTGAAGTTAGTGTGAGTTACTGTGTGTGAACAGGCTGAGGTTAGTGTGAGTTACTGTGTGTGAACAGACTGAGATAAGTGTGAATTACTGTGTGTTTACCGACTGAGATAAGTGTGAGTTTCTGTGTGTTTACAGACAGAGGTTAGTGTGAGTTACTGTGCGTGAACAAACTGAGGATAGTGTGAGTTACTCTCTGTGGACAGACTGAGGTTAGTGTGAGTTACTGTGTGTGAACAGACTGAGGTTAGTGTGAGTTACTGTGTGTGAACAGGCTGATGTTAGTGTGAGTTACTGTGCGTGGACAGGCTGAGGTTATTATGAGTTACTGTGTGTGGACAGACTGAGGATAGTGTGAGTTACTGTGTGTGAACAGACTGAGGTTATTTTGAGTTACTGTGTGTGAACAGACTGTGGTTAGTGTGAGTTACTGTGCGTGGACAGACTGAGGTTAGTGTGAGTTACTGTGTGTGAACAGGCTGAGGTTAGTGTGAGTTACTGTGTGTGAACAGGCTGAGGTTAGTGTGAGTTACTGTGTGTGAACAGGCTGAGGTTAGTGTGAGTTACTGTGTGTGAACAGACTGAGGTTAGTGTGAGTTACTGTGTGTGTGCAGACTGAGGTTAGTGTGAGTTACTGTGTGTGAACAAGCTGAGGATAGTGTGAGTTACTGTGTGTTTACAGATTGAGGTTAGTGTGAGTTACTGTGCGTGAACAAACTGAGGTTAGTGTGAGTTACTGTGTGTGTGCAGACTGAGGTTAGTGTGAGTTACTGTGTGTGAACAGACTGAGGATAGTGTGAGTTACTGTGTGTGAACAGACTGAGGTTAGTGTGAGTTACTGTGTGTGAACAGACCTAGGTTAGCATGAGTTATTGTGTGTGAACAGACTGAGGATAGTGTGAGTTACTGTGTGTGAACAGACTGAGGTTAGTGTGAGTTACTGTGTGTGAACAGACTGCGGTTATTGTGAGTTACTGTGTGTGAACAGACTGAGGTTATTGTGAGTTACTGTGTGTGAACAGACTGAGGTTAGTGTGAGTTACTGTGTGTTAACCGACTGAGGTTATTGTGAGTTAATGTGTGTGAACAGACTGAGGTTAGAGTGAGTTACTGTGTGTGAACTGACTGAGGTTAGCGTGAGTTGCTGTGTGTGAACAGACTGAGATTAGTGTGAGTTACTGTGCGTGAACAGACTGAGGATAGTGTGAGTTACTTTGCGTGAACAGACTGAGGATAGTGTGAGTTACTGTGCGTTAACAAACTGAGGTTAGTGTGAGTTACTGTGTGTGAACAGACTGAGGTTAGTGTGAGTTACTTTGTGTGAACAGGCAGAGGGCAGAGTGAGTTACTGTGTGTGAACAGACTGAGGTTAGTGTGAGTTATTGTGTGTCAACAGACTGAGGTTAGTGTCAGTTACTGTGTGTGAACAGACTGAGGTTAGTGTGAGTTACTGTGTGTTTACAGACTGAGGTTAGTGTGAGTTACTGTGCGTAAACATACTGAAGTTAGTGTGAGTTACTGTGTGTGAACAGGCTGAGGTTAGTGTGAGTTACTGTGTGTGAACAGACTGAGATAAGTGTGAATTACTGTGTGTTTACCGACTGAGGTTAGTGTGAGTTGATGTGTGTTCACAGACTGAGGTTAGTGTGAGTTACTGTGTGTGAACAAAAAGAGATAAGTGTGAGTTACTGTGTGTTTGTAGACTGAGGTTAGTGTGAGTTACTGTGCGTGAACAAACTGTGATAAGTGTGAGTTACTGTGTGTTTACAGACTGAGGTTAGTGTGAGTTAGTGTGTGTGAACAGACTGAGATAAGTGTGAGTTTCTGTGTGTTTACAGACAGAGGTTAGTGTGAGTTACTGTGCGTGAACAAACTGAGGATAGTGTGAGTTACTCTCTGTGGACAGACTGAGGTTAGTGTGAGTTACTGTGTGTGAACAGACTGAGGTTAGTGTGAGTTACTGTGTGTGAACAGGCTGATGTTAGTGTGAGTTACTGTGCGTGGACAGGCTGAGGTTATTATGAGTTACTGTGTGTGGACAGACTGAGGATAGTGTGAGTTACTGTGTGTGAACAGACTGAGGTTATTTTGAGTTACTGTGTGTGAACAGACTGTGGTTAGTGTGAGTTACTGTGCGTGGACAGACTGAGGTTAGTGTGAGTTACTGTGTGTGAACAGGCTGAGGTTAGTGTGAGTTACTGTGTGTGAACAGGCTGAGGTTAGTGTGAGTTACTGTGTGTTTACAGACTGAGGTTAGTGTGAGTTACTGTGTGTGAACAGACTGAGGTTAGTGTGAGTTACTGTGTGTGTGCAGACTGAGGTTAGTGTGAGTTACTGTGTGTGAACAAGCTGAGGTTAGTGTGAGTTACTGTGTGTGAACAGACTGAGGTTAGTGTGAGTTACTGTGCGTGAACAAACTGAGGTTAGTGTGAGTTACTGTGTGTGTGCAGACTGAGGTTAGTGTGAGTTACTGTGTGTGAACAGACTGAGGATAGTGTGAGTTACTGTGTGTGAACAGACTGAGGTTAGTGTGAGTTACTGTGTGTGAACAGACCTAGGTTAGCATGAGTTACTGTGTGTGAACAGATTGAGGATAGTGTGAGTTACTGTGTGTGAACAGACTGAGGTTAGTGTGAGTTACTGTGTGTGAACAGACTGCGGTTATTGTGAGTTACTGTGTGTGAACAGACTGAGGTTAGCGTGAGTTACTGTGTGTCTACAGACTGAGGTTAGTGTGAGTTACTGTGCGTGAACAGACTGAGGTTAGTGTGGTTACTGTGCGTGAATAAACTAAGGATAGTGTGAGTTACTGTGTGTGTGCAGACTGAGGTTAGTGTGGTTACTGTGCGTGAACAAACTGAGGATAGTGTGAGTTACTGTGTGTGTGCAGACTGAGGTTAGTGTGAGTTACTGTGTGTGAACAGACTGAGGTTAGTGTGAGTTACTGTGTGTGAACAGACTGAGGTTAGTGTGAGTTACGGTGTGTGGACAGACAGAGGTTAGTGTGAGTTACTGTGTGTGAACAGACTGAGGTTAGTGTGAGTTACCGTGTGTGAAAAGACTGAGGTTAGTGTGAGTTACTGTGTGTGAACAGACTGAGGTTAGTGTGAGTTACTGTGTGTGAACAGACTAAGGTTAGTCTGAGTTACTGTGTGTGGACAGACTGAGGTTAGTGTGAGTTACTGTGTGTGAACAGAATGAGGATAGTGTGAGTTACTGTGAGAGTACAGACTGAGTTTAGTGTGAGTTACTGTGTCAAAACATACTGATTTAGTGTGAGTTACTGAGAGAAAACAGAAAGAGGTTACTGTGAGATACTGTGTGTGATCAGACTCAGGTTAGTGTGAGAAAATTTGTGTGAACAGACTGAGGGTAGTGAGAGTTACTGTTTGTGAACAGTCAGAGGTTAGAGTGAGTGACTGTGTGTGAACAGACTGAGGATAGTGAGAGTTACTGTGTGTGAACAGACTGAGGTTAGTGTGAGTTACTGTGTGTGAACAGACTGAGGTAAGCGTGAGTTACTGTGTGTGAACAGACTGAGGATAGTGTGAGTTACTGTGTATGAACAGACTGAGGTTAGTATGAGTTACTGTGTGTCAACAGACTGAGGTTATTGTGAGTTACTGTGTGTGAACAGACTGAGGTTAGTGTGAGTTACTGTGTGTGAACAGACTGAGGTTATTGTGAGTTACTGCGTGTGAACAGACTGAGGTTAGTATGAGTTACTGTGTGTGAACTGACTGAGGTTAGCGTGAGTTACTGTGTGTGAACAGACTGAGATTAGTGTGAGTTACTGTGTGTGAACAGACTGAGGATAGTGTGAGTTACTGTGCGTGAACAGACTGAGGTTAGTGTGAGTTACTGTGCGTTAACAAACTGAGGTTATTGTGATTTACTGTGTGTGAACAGACTGATGTTAGTGTGAGTTACTTTGTGTGAACAGGCAGAGGGTAGAGGGAGTTACTGTGTGTGAACAGACTGAGGTTAGTGTGAGTTATTGTGTGTCAACAGACTGAGGTTAGTGTCAGTTACTGTGTGTGAACAGACTGAGGTTAGTGTGAGTTACTGTGTGTTTACAGACTGAGGTTAGTGTGAGTTACTGTGCGTAAACATACTGAAGTTAGTGTGAGTTACTGTGTGTGAACAGGCTGAGGTTAGTGTGAGTTACTGTGTGTGAACAGACTGAGATAAGTATGAATTACTGTGTGTTTACCGACTGAGGTTAGTGTGAGTTGATGTGTGTTCACAGACTGAGGTTAGTGTGAGTTACTGTGTGTGAACAAAAAGAGATAAGTGTGAGTTACTGTGTGTTTGTAGACTGAGGTTAGTGTGAGTTACTGTGCGTGAACAAACTGTGATAAGTGTGAGTTACTGTGTGTTTACAGACTGAGGTTAGTGTGAGTTAGTGTGTGTGAACAGACTGAGATAAGTGTGAGTTTCTGTGTGTTTACAGACAGAGGTTAGTGTGAGTTACTGTGCGTGAACAAACTGAGGATAGTGTGAGTTACTCTCTGTGGACAGACTGAGGTTAGTGTGAGTTACTGTGTGTGAACAGACTGAGGTTAGTGTGAGTTACTGTGTGTGAACAGGCTGATGTTAGTGTGAGTTACTGTGCGTGGACAGGCTGAGGTTATTATGAGTTACTGTGTGTGGACAGACTGAGGATAGTGTGAGTTACTGTGTGTGAACAGACTGAGGTTATTTTGAGTTACTGTGTGTGAACAGACTGTGGTTAGTGTGAGTTACTGTGCGTGGACAGACTGAGGTTAGTGTGAGTTACTGTGTGTGAACAGGCTGAGGTTAGTGTGAGTTACTGTGTGTGAACAGGCTGAGGTTAGTGTGAGTTACTGTGTGTGAACAGACTGAGGTTAGTGTGAGTTACTGTGTGTGAACAGACTGAGGTTAGTGTGAGTTACTGTGTGTGTGCAGACTGAGGTTAGTGTGAGTTACTGTGTGTGAACAAGCTGAGGATAGTGTGAGTTTCTGTGTGTTTACAGATTGAGGTTAGTGTGAGTTACTGTGCGTGAACAAACTGAGGTTAGTGTGAGTTACTGTGTGTGTGCAGACTGAGGTTAGTGTGATTTACTGTGTGTGAACAGACTGAGGATAGTGTGAGTTACTGTGTGTGAACAGACTGAGGTTAGTGTGAGTTACTGTGTGTGAACAGACCTAGGTTAGCATGAGTTACTGTGTGTGAACAGACTGAGGATAGTGTGAGTTACTGTGTGTGAACAGACTGAGGTTAGTGTGAGTTACTGTGTGTGAACAGACTGCGGTTATTGTGAGTTACTGTGTGTGAACAGACTGAGGTTATTGTGAGTTACTGTGTGTGAACAGACTGAGGTTAGTGTGAGTTACTGTGTGTTAACCGACTGAGGTTATTGTGAGTTAATGTGTGTGAACAGACTGAGGTTAGAGTGAGTTACTGTGTGTGAACTGACTGAGGTTAGCGTGAGTTGCTGTGTGTGAACAGACTGAGATTAGTGTGAGTTACTGTGCGTGAACAGACTGAGGATAGTGTGAGTTACTTTACGTGAACAGACTGAGGATAGTGTGAGTTACTGTGCGTTAACAAACTGAGGTTAGTGTGAGTTACTGTGTGTGAACAGACTGAGGTTAGTGTGAGTTACTTTGTGTGAACAGGCAGAGGGCAGAGTGAGTTACTGTGTGTGAACAGACTGAGGTTAGTGTGAGTTATTGTGTGTCAACAGACTGAGGTTAGTGTCAGTTACTGTGTGTGAACAGACTGAGGTTAGTGTGAGTTACTGTGTGTTTACAGACTGAGGTTAGTGTGAGTTACTGTGCGTAAACATACTGAAGTTAGTGTGAGTTACTGTGTGTGAACAGGCTGAGGTTAGTGTGAGTTACTGTGTGTGAACAGACTGAGATAAGTGTGAATTACTGTGTGTTTACCGACTGAGGTTAGTGTGAGTTGATGTGTGTTCACAGACTGAGGTTAGTGTGAGTTACTGTGTGTGAACAAAAAGAGATAAGTGTGAGTTACTGTGTGTTTGTAGACTGAGGTTAGTGTGAGTTACTGTGCGTGAACAAACTGTGATAAGTGTGAGTTACTGTGTGTTTACAGACTGAGGTTAGTGTGAGTTAGTGTGTGTGAACAGACTGAGATAAGTGTGAGTTTCTGTGTGTTTACAGACAGAGGTTAGTGTGAGTTACTGTGCGTGAACAAACTGAGGATAGTGTGAGTTACTCTCTGTGGACAGACTGAGGTTAGTGTGAGTTACTGTGTGTGAACAGACTGAGGTTAGTGTGAGTTACTGTGTGTGAACAGGCTGATGTTAGTGTGAGTTACTGTGCGTGGACAGGCTGAGGTTATTATGAGTTACTGTGCGTGGACAGACTGAGGATAGTGTGAGTTACTGTGTGTGAACAGACTGAGGTTATTTTGAGTTACTGTGTGTGAACAGACTGTGGTTAGTGTGAGTTACTGTGCGTGGACAGACTGAGGTTAGTGTGAGTTATTGTGTGTGAACAGGCTGAGGTTAGTGTGAGTTACTGTGTGAGAACAGACTGAGGTTAGTGTGAGTTACTGTATGTGAACAGACTGAGGTTAGTGTGAGTTACTGTGTGTGGACAGACTGAGGTTAGTGTGAGTTACTGTGTGTGAACAGACTGAGGTTAGTGTGAGTTACCGTGTGTGAAAAGACTGAGGTTAGTGTGAGTTACTGTGTGTGAACAGACTGAGGTTAGTGTGAGTTACTGTGTGTGAACAGACTAAGGTTAGTCTGAGTTACTGTGTGTGGACAGACTGAGGTTAGTGTGAGTTACTGTGTGTGAACAGAATGAGGATAGTGTGAGTTACTGTGAGAGTACAGACTGAGTTTAGTGTGAGTTACTGTGTCAAAACATACTGATTTAGTGTGAGTTACTGAGAGAAAACAGAATGAGGTTACTGTGAGATACTGTGTGTGATCAGACTCAGGTTAGTGTGAGAAAATTTGTGTGAACAGACTGAGGGTAGTGAGAGTTACTGTTTGTGAACAGTCACAGGTTAGAGTGAGTGACTGTGTGTGAACAGACTGAGGATAGTGAGAGTTACTGTGTGTGAACAGACTGAGGTTAGTGTGAGTTACTGTGTGTGAACAGACTGAGGTAAGCGTGAGTTACTGTGTGTGAACAGACTGAGGATAGTGTGAGTTACTGTGTATGAACAGACTGAGGTTAGTATGAGTTACTGTGTGTCAACAGACTGAGGTTATTGTGAGTTACTGTGTGTGAACAGACTGAGGTTAGTGTGAGTTACTGTGTGTGAACAGACTGAGGTTATTGTGAGTTACTGCGTGTGAACAGACTGAGGTTAGTATGAGTTACTGTGTGTGAACTGACTGAGGTTAGCGTGAGTTACTGTGTGTGAACAGACTGAGATTAGTGTGAGTTACTGTGTGTGAACAGACTGAGGATAGTGTGAGTTACTGTGCGTGAACAGACTGAGGTTAGTGTGAGTTACTGTGCGTTAACAAACTGAGGTTATTGTGAGTTACTGTGTGTGAACAGACTGATGTTAGTGTGAGTTACTTTGTGTGAACAGGCAGAGGGTAGAGGGAGTTACTGTGTGTGAACAGACTGAGGTTAGTGTGAGTTATTGTGTGTCAACAGACTGAGGTTAGTGTCAGTTACTGTGTGTGAACAGACTGAGGTTAGTGTGAGTTATTATGTGTGAACAGACTGAGGTTAGTGTGAGTTACTGTGCATGGACAGACTGAGGTTAGTGTGAGTTACTGTGTGTGAAAAGACTGAGGTTAGTGTGAGTTACTGTGTGTGAACAGACTGAGGTTAGTGTGAGTTACTGTGTGTGAACAGACTGAGGTTAGTGTGAGTTACTGTGTGTGGACAGACTGAGGTTACGGTGAGTTACTGTATGTGAACAGACTGAGGTTAGGGTGAGTTACTGTGTGTGGACAGACTGAGGTTAGTGTGAGTTTCTGTGTGTGAACAGACTGAGGTAAGGGTGAGTTACTGTGTGTGGACAGACTGAGGATAGTGTGAGTTACTGTGTGTGAACAGACTGAGGTTAGTGTGAGTTACTGTGTGTGAACAGACAGAGGTTAGTGTGAGTTACTGTGTGTGAACAGACTGAGGTTAGGGTGAGTTACTGTGTGTGGACAGATTGAGGATAGTGTGAGTTACTGTGTGTGAACAGACTGAGGTTAGTGTGAGTTAATGTGTGTGAACAGACTGAGGTTAGTGTGAGTTACTGTGTGTGGACAGACTGAGGATAGTGTGAGTTACTGTGTGTGAACAGACTGAGGTTAGTGTGAGTTACTGTCTGTTTACAGACTGAGGTTAGTGTGAGTTACTGTGCGTGAACAAACTGAGGATAGTGTGAGTTACTGTGTGCGTGCAGACTGAGGTTAGTGTGAGTTACTGTGTTTGAACAGGCTGAGGTTAGTGTGAATTGCTGTGTGTTTACAGACTTAGGTTAGTGTGAGTTGCTGTGTGTGAACAAACTGAGGATAGTGTGAGTTACTGTGTGTGTGCAGACTGAGGTAAGTGTGAGTTACTGTGTGTGAACAGACTGAGGTTAGTGTGAGTTACTGTGTGTGAACAGACTGAGGTTAGTGTGAGTTACTGTGTGTGAACAGACAGAGGTTAGTGTGAGTTACTGTGTGTGAACAGACTGAGGTTAGGGTGAGTTACTGTGTGTGGACAGATTGAGGATAGTGTGAGTTACTGTGTGTGAACAGACTGAGGTTAGTGTGAGTTACTGTGTGTGAACAGACTGAGGTTAGTGTGAGTTACTGGGTGTGAACAGACTGAGGTTATTGTGAGTTACGGTGTGTGGACAGACAGAGGTTAGTGTGAGTTACCGTGTGTGAACAGACTGAGGTTAGTGTGAGTTACCGTGTGTGAAAAGACTGAGGTTAGTGTGAGTTACTGTGTGTGAACAGACTGAGGATAGTGTGAGTTACTGTGTGTGAACAGACTAAGGTTAGTGTGAGTTACTGTGTGTGAACAGACTGAGGTTAGCGTGAGTTACTGTGTGTGACAGACTGAGGTTATTGTGAGTTACAGTGTGTGAACAGACTGAGGTTATTGTGAGTTACTGTGTGTGAACAGACTGCGGTTAGTGTGAGTTACTGTGTGTGGACAGACTGAGGTTAGTGTAAGTTACTGCGTGTGAACAGACTGAGGTTAGTGTGAGTTACTGTGTGTGAACTTACTGAGGTTAGGGTGAGTTACTGTGTGTTAACTGATTGAGGTTAGGGTGAGTTACTGTGTGTGAACAGACTGAGGTTAGTGTGAGTTACTGTGTGTGAACAGACTGAGGTTAGCGTGAGTTACTGTGTGTTTACAGACTGAGGTTAGTGTGAGTTACTGTGTGTGAACAGACTGAGGATAGTGTGAGTTACTGTGTGTGAAAAGACTGAGGTTAGTGTGAGTTACTGTGTGTGAACAGGCTGAGGTTAGTGTGAGTTACTGTGTGTCAACAGGCTGAGGTTAGTGTGAGTTACTGTGTGTGAACAGACTGAGGTTAGTGTGAGTTACTGTGTGTGAACAGACTGAGGTTAGTGTGAGTTACTGTGTGTGAACAGGCTGAGGTTAGTGTGAGTTACTATGTGATAACAGACTTAGGTTAGTGCGTTTTCTGCGCGTGAACAAACTGAGGACAGTGTGAGTTACTGTGTGTGTGCAGACTGAGATAGTGTGAGTTACTGTGTGTGTGCAGACGGAGTTTAGTTTGAGTAAATTCTTGAACACACTAAGGTTACTGTGAATTGTTGTGCGTGAACATCTCAGGTTAGTGTGAGTTACTGTGTGTGAACAGGCAGAGGTTAGAGTGAGTTACTGTGTGTGAACAGACTGAGGTTAGTGTGAGTTACTGTGTGTGAACAAACTGAGGATAGTGTGAGTTAGTTTGTGTGTGCAGACTGAAGTTAGTGTGAGTTACTGTGTGTGAACAGACTGAGATAAGTGTGAGTTACTGTTTGTTTACAGACTGAGGTTAGTGTGAGTTACTGTGTGTGAACAAACTGAGGATAGTGTGAGTTACTGTGTGTGTGCAGACTGAGGTTAGTGTGAGTTACTGTGTGTGAACAGACTGAGATAAGTGTGAGTTACTGTGTGTTTACAGACTGAGGTTAGTGTGAGTTACTGTGCGTGAACAAACTGAGGATATTGTGAGTTACTGTGTGTGTGCAGACTGAGGTTAGTGTGAGTTATTGTGTGTGAACAGAGTGAGGTTAGTGTGAGTTACTGTGTGTGGACAGACTGAGGTTAGTGTGAGTTACTGTGTGTGAACAGACTGAGGTTAGTGTGAGTTACTGTGTGTTTAAAAATTGAGGATAGGGTGAGTTACTGTGTTTTAACTGATAAAGGTTATGTTGGGTTACTGTGTGTTAACTGATTGAGGTTATGGTGAGTTACTGTGTGTTAACTGATTGAGGTTACTGTGAGTTACTGTGTGTTATCTGATTGAGTTTAGGGTGAGTTTCTGTGTGTTAACTGATTGAAGTTTGGATGAGTTACTGTGTGTTAACTGATTGAGGATAGGGTGAGTTATTGTGTGTTAACAGATTGAGGTTAGAGTGAGTTACTGTGTGTTAACAGATTGAGGTTAGTGTGAGTTACTGTCTGTTAACTGATTGAGGTTAGGGTGAGTTACTGTGTGTTAACTGAGTGAGGTTAGGGTGAGATACTGTGTGTTAACTGATTGAGGTTAGGGTGAGTTACTGTGTGTTAACTGATTAAGGTTAGGGTTAGTTACTGTGTGTTAACTGATTGAGGTTAGTATGAGTTACTGTGTTTTAACTGATTGAGATTAGTGTGAGATACTTTGTGTTTACTAATTGAGGTTAGGGTGAGTTACTGTGTGTTATCTGATTGAGGTTGGGGTGAGTTACTGTGTTTTAATAGATTGAGGTTAGGGTGAGTTACTGTGTGTTAACTGATTGAGGTTAGGGTGAATTACTGTGTGTTAACTGATTGAGGTTAGTATGAGTTACTGTGTTTTAACTGATTGAGGTTAGTGTGAGTTACTGTGTGTGAACAGACTGAGGTTAGTGTGAGTTACTTTGTGTGAACAGACTGAGGTTAGTGTGAGATACTGAGAGAGAAGAGACTGAGGTTAGTGTGAGTTACTGTGTGAAAACAGACTGAGTTAGAGTGAGTTACTGAGAGAAAACAGACTGAGGTTAGTGTGAGTTACAGTGTGTGAACAGACTGAGGTTAGTGTGAGATACTGAGAGAGAACAAACTGAGGTTAGTGTGAGTTATTGTGTGTAAACATACTGAGGTTACTGTGAGTTACTGTGTGTGAACAGACTGAGGTTAGTGTGAGTTACAGTGTGTGAACAGACTGAGGTTACTGTGAGTTATTGTGTGTGAACAGGCCGAGGTTAGTGGAGAAAATTTGTGTGAACAGACTGAGGGTAGTGAGAGTTACTGTGTGTGAACAGACTGAGGTTAGTGTGAGTTACTGTGTGTGAACAGACTGAGGTTAGCGTGAGTTACTGTCTCTGAACAGACTGAGGATAGTGTGAGTTACTGTGTGTGAATAGACTGGGGTTATTGTGAGTTACTGTGTGTGAACAGACTGAGGATAGCCTGAGTTACTGTGTGTTAACTGATTGAGGTTAGCGTGAGTTACTGTGTGTTAATTGATTGTGGTTAGGGTGAGTTACTGTGTGTTAACTGATTGAGGTTAATGTGAGTTACTGTTTGTTAACTGATTGAGGTTAGTGTGAGTTACTGTGTGTTAAATGAGTGAGGATAATGTGATTTACTGTATGTAAACTGGTTGAGGTTAGGATGAGTTACAGTGTGTTTACTGATTGAGGTTAGGGTGAGTTACTGTGTGTTAATTGATTGAGGTTAGGGTGAGTTACTGTGTGTTAACTGATTGAGGTTAGGGTGAGTTATTGTGTGTTAACTGATAAAGGTTATGTTGAGTTACTGTGTGTTAACTGACTGAGGTTAGGGTGAGCTACTGTGTGTTAACTGATTGATGTTAGGGTGAGTTACTGTGTGTGAACTGATTGAGGTTAGGGTGAGTTAGTGTTTGTTAACTGATTGAGGTTAGGGTGAGATACTTTTTATTAACTGATAGAGGTTAGGGTGAGTTACTGTGTGTTAACTGGTTCAGGTTAGGGTGAGTTACTGTATGTTAACTGATTGAGGTTATGGTGAGTTACTGTGTGTTAACTGATTGATGTTAGGGTGAGTTACTGTGTCTTAACTGATTGAGGTTAGGGTGAGTTACTGTGTGTTAACTGATTGAGGTTAGTGTGAGTTACTGTGTGTTAACTGATTGAGGTTAGGGTGAGTTACTGTGTGTTAACTGATTGAGGTTAGGATGAGTTACTGTGTGTGAACAGACTGAGGTTAGGGTGAGTTACTGTGTGTGGACAGATTGAGGATAGTGTGAGTTACTGTGTGTGAACAGACTGAGGTTAGTGTGAGTTACTGTGTGTGAACAGACTGAGGTTAGTGTGAGTTACTGGGTGTGAACAGACTGAGGTTATTGTGAGTTACGGTGTGTGGACAGACAGAGGTTAGTGTGAGTTACCGTGTGTGAACAGACTGAGGTTAGTGTGAGTTACCGTGTGTGAAAAGACTGAGGTTAGTGTGAGTTACTGTGTGTGAACAGACTGAGGATAGTGTGAGTTACTGTGTGTGAACAGACTAAGGTTAGTGTGAGTTACTGTGTGTGAACAGACTGAGGTTAGCGTGAGTTACTGTGTGTGACAGACTGAGGTTATTGTGAGTTACAGTGTGTGAACAGACTGAGGTTATTGTGAGTTACTGTGTGTGAACAGACTGCGGTTAGTGTGAGTTACTGTGTGTGGACAGACTGAGGTTAGTGTAAGTTACTGTGTGTGAACTTACTGAGGTTAGGGTGAGTTACTGTGTGTGAACAGACTGAGGTTAGTTTGAGTTACCGCGTGTGAACAGACTGAGGTTAGTGTGAGTTACTGTGTGTGAACTTACTGAGGTTAGGGTGAGTTACTGTGTGTTAACTGATTGAGGTTAGGGTGAGTTACTGTGTGTGAACAGACTGAGGTTAGTGTGAGTTACTGTGTGTGAACAGACTGAGGTTAGCGTGAGTTACTGTGTGTTTACAGACTGAGGTTAGTGTGAGTTACTGTGTGTGAACAGACTGAGGATAGTGTGAGTTACTGTGTGTGAAAAGACTGAGGTTAGTGTGAGTTACTGTGTGTGAACAGGCTGAGGTTAGTGTGAGTTACTGTGTGTCAACAGGCTGAGGTTAGTGTGAGTTACTGTGTGTGAACAGACTGAGGTTAGTGTGAGTTACTGTGTGTGAACAGACTGAGGTTAGTGTGAGTTACTGTGTGTGAACAGGCTGAGGTTAGTGTGAGTTACTATGTGATAACAGACTTAGGTTAGTGCGTTTTCTGCGCGTGAACAAACTGAGGACAGTGTGAGTTACTGTGTGTGTGCAGACTGAGATAGTGTGAGTTACTGTGTGTGTGCAGACGGAGTTTAGTTTGAGTAAATTCTTGAACACACTAAGGTTACTGTGAATTGTTGTGCGTGAACATCTCAGGTTAGTGTGAGTTACTGTGTGTGAACAGGCAGAGGTTAGAGTGAGTTACTGTGTGTGAACAGACTGAGGTTAGTGTGAGTTACTGTGTGTGAACAAACTGAGGATAGTGTGAGTTAGTTTGTGTGTGCAGACTGAAGTTAGTGTGAGTTACTGTGTGTGAACAGACTGAGATAAGTGTGAGTTACTGTTTGTTTACAGACTGAGGTTAGTGTGAGTTACTGTATGTGAACAAACTGAGGATAGTGTGAGTTACTGTGTGTGTGCAGACTGAGGTTAGTGTGAGTTACTGTGTGTGAACAGACTGAGATAAGTGTGAGTTACTGTGTGTTTACAGACTGAGGTTAGTGTGAGTTACTGTGCGTGAACAAACTGAGGATATTGTGAGTTACTGTGTGTGTGCAGACTGAGGTTAGTGTGAGTTATTGTGTGTGAACAGAGTGAGGTTAGTGTGAGTTACTGTGTGTGGACAGACTGAGGTTAGTGTGAGTTACTGTGTGTGAACAGACTGAGGTTAGTGTGAGTTACTGTGTGTTTAAAAATTGAGGATAGGGTGAGTTACTGTGTTTTAACTGATAAAGGTTATGTTGGGTTACTGTGTGTTAACTGATTGAGGTTATGGTGAGTTACTGTGTGTTAACTGATTGAGGTTACTGTGAGTTACTGTGTGTTATCTGATTGAGTTTAGGGTGAGTTTCTGTGTGTTAACTGATTGAAGTTTGGATGAGTTACTGTGTGTTAACTGATTGAGGATAGGGTGAGTTATTGTGTGTTAACAGATTGAGGTTAGAGTGAGTTACTGTGTGTTAACAGATTGAGGTTAGTGTGAGTTACTGTCTGTTAACTGATTGAGGTTAGGGTGAGTTACTGTGTGTTAACTGAGTGAGGTTAGGGTGAGATACTGTGTGTTAACTGATTGAGGTTAGGGTGAGTTACTGTGTGTTAACTGATTAAGGTTAGGGTTAGTTACTGTGTGTTAACTGATTGAGGTTAGTATGAGTTACTGTGTTTTAACTGATTGAGATTAGTGTGAGTTACTTTGTGTTTACTAATTGAGGTTAGGGTGAGTTACTGTGTGTTATCTGATTGAGGTTGGGGTGAGTTACTGTGTTTTAATAGATTGAGGTTAGGGTGAGTTACTGTGTGTTAACTGATTGAGGTTAGGGTGAATTACTGTGTGTTAACTGATTGAGGTTAGTATGAGTTACTGTGTTTTAACTGATTGAGGTTAGTGTGAGTTACTGTGTGTGAACAGACTGAGGTTAGTGTGAGTTACTTTGTGTGAACAGACTGAGGTTAGTGTGAGATACTGAGAGAGAAGAGACTGAGGTTAGTGTGAGTTACTGTGTGAAAACAGACTGAGTTAGAGTGAGTTACTGAGAGAAAACAGACTGAGGTTAGTGTGAGTTACAGTGTGTGAACAGACTGAGGTTAGTGTGAGATACTGAGAGAGAACAAACTGAGGTTAGTGTGAGTTATTGTGTGTAAACATACTGAGGTTACTGTGAGTTACTGTGTGTGAACAGACTGAGGTTAGTGTGAGTTACAGTGTGTGAACAGACTGAGGTTACTGTGAGTTATTGTGTGTGAACAGGCCGAGGTTAGTGGAGAAAATTTGTGTGAACAGACTGAGGGTAGTGAGAGTTACTGTGTGTGAACAGACTGAGGTTAGTGTGAGTTACTGTGTGTGAACAGACTGAGGTTAGCGTGAGTTACTGTCTCTGAACAGACTGAGGATAGTGTGAGTTACTGTGTGTGAATAGACTGGGGTTATTGTGAGTTACTGTGTGTGAACAGACTGAGGATAGCCTGAGTTACTGTGTGTTAACTGATTGAGGTTAGCGTGAGTTACTGTGTGTTAATTGATTGTGGTTAGGGTGAGTTACTGTGTGTTAACTGATTGAGGTTAATGTGAGTTACTGTTTGTTAACTGATTGAGGTTAGTGTGAGTTACTGTGTGTTAAATGAGTGAGGATAATGTGATTTACTGTATGTAAACTGGTTGAGGTTAGGATGAGTTACAGTGTGTTTACTGATTGAGGTTAGGGTGAGTTACTGTGTGTTAATTGATTGAGGTTAGGGTGAGTTACTGTGTGTTAACTGATTGAGGTTAGGGTGAGTTATTGTGTGTTAACTGATAAAGGTTATGTTGAGTTACTGTGTGTTAACTGACTGAGGTTAGGGTGAGCTACTGTGTGTTAACTGATTGATGTTAGGGTGAGTTACTGTGTGTGAACTGATTGAGGTTAGGGTGAGTTAGTGTTTGTTAACTGATTGAGGTTAGGGTGAGATACTTTTTATTAACTGATAGAGGTTAGGGTGAGTTACTGTGTGTTAACTGGTTCAGGTTAGGGTGAGTTACTGTATGTTAACTGATTGAGGTTATGGTGAGTTACTGTGTGTTAACTGATTGATGTTAGGGTGAGTTACTGTGTCTTAACTGATTGAGGTTAGGGTGAGTTACTGTGTGTTAACTGATTGAGGTTAGTGTGAGTTACTGTGTGTTAACTGATTGAGGTTAGGGTGAGTTACTGTGTGTTAACTGATTGAGGTTAGGATGAGTTACTGTGTGTTAATTTATTGAGGTTAGGATGAGTTACTGTGCGTTCACTGATTGAGGTTAGGATGAGTTACTGTGTTGAGTTACTGTGTGTTTACTGATTGAGGTTGGGGTGAGTTACTTTGTGTTAACTGATAGAGGTTAGGGTGAGTTACTGTGTGTTTACTGATTGAGGTTAGGTTGCGTTACTGTGTGTTAACTGATTGAGGTTAGGGTGAGTTACTGTGTGTTAACTGATAGAGGTTAGGGTGAGTTACTGTGTGTTAACTGATTGAGGTTAGTGTGAGTTACTGTGTGTTAATTGATTGAGGTTAGTGTGAGTTACTGTGTGTTCACTGATTGAGGTTAGGGTGAGTTACAGTGTGTTAACTGATTGAGGTTAGGGTGAGTTACTGTGTGTTAACTGATTGAGGTTAGCGTGACTTACTGTGTGTCAACTGATTGAGGTTTGGGTGAGTTACTTTGTGTTAACTGATTGAGGTTAGGTTGCGTTACTGTGTGTTAACTGATTGAGGTTAGGGTGAGTTAGTATGTTTTTACTAATTGAGGTTAGGGTGAGTTACTGTGAGTTAACTGAGTGAGGTTAGGGTGAGTTACTGTGTGTTAACTGATTGAGGTTAGTGTGAGTTACTGTGTGTTAACTGATTGAGGTTAGGGTGAGTTACTGTGTGTTAACTGATTGAGGTTAGGATGAGTTACTTTTTGTTAACTGATAGAGATTAGGGTGAGTTACTGTGTGTTAACTGATTGAGGTTAAGGTGAGTTACTTTGTGTTAACTGATAGAGGTTAGGGTGAGTTACTGTGTGTTAACTGATTGAGGTTAGGGTGAGTTAGTGTGTGTTAACTGATTGAGGTTAGGGTGAGTTACTGTGTGTTAACTGATTGAGGTTAGGGTGAGTTACTGTGTGTTAACTGATTGAGGTTCGGGTGAGTTACTGTGTTTTTACTAATTGAGGTTAGGGTGAGTTACTGTATGTTAACTGATTGAGGTTAGGGTGAGTTACTGTGTGTTTCCTGATTGAGGTTAGTGTGAGTTACTGTGTGTTAACTGATTGAGGTTAGGGTTAGTTACTGTGTGTTAACTGATAGAGGTTATGGTGAGTTACTGTATGTTAACTGATTGAGGTTTGTGTGAGTTACTGTGTTTTAACTGATTGAGCTTAGGGTGAGTTACTGTGTGTTTACTGATTGAGGTTAGGGTGAGTTTCTGTGTGTTAACTGATTGAGGTTAGTGTGAGTTACTGTGTGTGTGCAGACTGAGGTTAGTGTGAGTTACTGTGTGTGAACAGACTGAGATAAGTGTGAGTTACTGTGTGTTTACAGACTGAGGTTAGTGTGAGTTACTGTGCGTGAACAAACTGAGGATATTGTGAGTTACTGTGTGTGTGCAGACTGAGGTTAGTGTGATTTATTGTGTGTGAACAGAGTGAGGTTAGTGTGAGTTACTGTGTGTGGACAGACTGAGGTTAGTGTGAGTTACTGTGTGTGAACAGACTGAGGTTAGTGTGAGTTACTGTGTGTTTAAAAATTGAGGATAGGGTGAGTTACTGTGTTTTAACTGATAAAGGTTATGTTGGGTTACTGTGTGTTAACTGATTGAGGTTATGGTGAGTTACTGTGTGTTAACTGATTGAGGTTACTGTGAGTTACTGTGTGTTATCTGATTGAGTTTAGGGTGAGTTTCTGTGTGTTAACTGATTGAAGTTTGGATGAGTTACTGTGTGTTAACTGATTGAGGATAGGGTGAGTTATTGTGTGTTAACAGATTGAGGTTAGAGTGAGTTACTGTGTGTTAATTGATTGAGGTTAGTGTGAGTTACTGTGTGTTCACTGATTGAGGTTAGGGTGAGTTACAGTGTGTTAACTGATTGAGGTTAGGGTGAGTTACTGTGTGTTAACTGATTGAGGTTAGCGTGACTTACTGTGTGTCAACTGATTGAGGTTTGGGTGAGTTACTTTGTGTTAACTGATTGAGGTTAGGTTGCGTTACTGTGTGTTAACTGATTGAGGTTAGGGTGAGTTAGTATGTTTTTACTAATTGAGGTTAGGGTGAGTTACTGTGAGTTAACTGAGTGAGGTTAGGGTGAGTTACTGTGTGTTAACTGATTGAGGTTAGTGTGAGTTACTGTGTGTTAACTGATTGAGGTTAGGGTGAGTTACTGTGTGTTAACTGATTGAGGTTAGGGTGAGTTACTTTTTGTTAACTGATAGAGATTAGGGTGAGTTACTGTGTGTTAACTGATTGAGGTTAAGGTGAGTTACTTTGTGTTAACTGATAGAGGTTAGGGTGAGTTACTGTGTGTTAACTGATTGAGGTTAGGGTGAGTTAGTGTGTGTTAACTGATTGAGGTTAGGGTGAGTTACTGTGTGTTAACTGATTGAGGTTAGGGTGAGTTACTGTGTGTTAACTGATTGAGGTTCGGGTGAGTTACTGTGTTTTTACTAATTGAGGTTAGGGTGAGTTACTGTATGTTAACTGATTGAGGTTAGGGTGAGTTACTGTGTGTTTACTGATTGAGGTTAGTGTGAGTTACTGTGTGTTAACTGATTGAGGTTAGGGTTAGTTACTGTGTGTTAACTGATAGAGGTTATGGTGAGTTACTGTATGTTAACTGATTGAGGTTTGTGTGAGTTACTGTGTTTTAACTGATAGAGGTTATGGTGAGTTACTGTATGTTAACTGATTGAGGTTAGGGTGAGTTTCTGTGTGTTAACTGATTGAGGTTAGTGTGAGTTACTGTGTGTGTGCAGACTGAGGTTAGTGTGAGTTACTGTGTGTGAACAGACTGAGATAAGTGTGAGTTACTGTGTGTTTACAGACTGAGGTTAGTGTGAGTTACTGTGCGTGAACAAACTGAGGATATTGTGAGTTACTGTGTGTGTGCAGACTGAGGTTAGTGTGATTTATTGTGTGTGAACAGAGTGAGGTTAGTGTGAGTTACTGTGTGTGGACAGACTGAGGTTAGTGTGAGTTACTGTGTGTGAACAGACTGAGGTTAGTGTGAGTTACTGTGTGTTTAAAAATTGAGGATAGGGTGAGTTACTGTGTTTTAACTGATAAAGGTTATGTTGGGTTACTGTGTGTTAACTGATTGAGGTTATGGTGAGTTACTGTGTGTTAACTGATTGAGGTTACTGTGAGTTACTGTGTGTTATCTGATTGAGTTTAGGGTGAGTTTCTGTGTGTTAACTGATTGAAGTTTGGATGAGTTACTGTGTGTTAACTGATTGAGGATAGGGTGAGTTATTGTGTGTTAACAGATTGAGGTTAGAGTGAGTTACTGTGTGTTAACAGATTGAGGTTAGTGTGAGTTACTGTCTGTTAACTGATTGAGGTTAGGGTGAGTTACTGTGTGTTAACTGAGTGAGGTTAGGGTGAGATACTGTGTGTTAACTGATTGAGGTTAGGGTGAGTTACTGTGTGTTAACTGATTAAGGTTAGGGTTAGTTACTGTGTGTTAACTGATTGAGGTTAGTATGAGTTACTGTGTTTTAACTGATTGAGATTAGTGTGAGTTACTTTGTGTTTACTAATTGAGGTTAGGGTGAGTTACTGTGTGTTATCTGATTGAGGTTGGGGTGAGTTACTGTGTTTTAATAGATTGAGGTTAGGGTGAGTTACTGTGTGTTAACTGATTGAGGTTAGGGTGAATTACTGTGTGTTAACTGATTGAGGTTAGTATGAGTTACTGTGTTTTAACTGATTGAGGTTAGTGTGAGTTACTGTGTGTGAACAGACTGAGGTTAGTGTGAGTTACTTTGTGTGAACAGACTGAGGTTAGTGTGAGATACTGAGAGAGAAGAGACTGAGGTTAGTGTGAGTTACTGTGTGAAAACAGACTGAGTTAGAAAGAGTTACTGAGAGAAAACAGACTGAGGTTAGTGTGAGTTACAGTGTGTGAACAGACTGAGGTTAGTGTGAGATACTGAGAGAGAACAAACTGAGGTTAGTGTGAGTTACAGTGTGTGAACAGACTGAGGTTAGTGTGAGATACTGAGAGAGAACAAACTGAGGTTAGTGTGAGTTATTGTGTGTAAACATACTGAGGTTACTGTGAGTTACTGTGTGTGAACAGACTGAGGTTAGTGTGAGTTACAGTGTGTGAACAGACTGAGGTTACTGTGAGTTATTGTGTGTGAACAGGCCGAGGTTAGTGGAGAAAATTTGTGTGAACAGACTGAGGGTAGTGAGAGTTACTGTGTGTGAACAGACTGAGGTTAGCGTGAGTTACTGTCTCTGAACAGACTGAGGATAGTGTGAGTTACTGTGTGTGAGCAGACTGGGGTTATTGTGAGTTACTGTGTGTGAACAGACTGAGGATAGCCTGAGTTACTGTGTGTTAACTGATTGAGGTTAGCGTGAGTTACTGTGTGTTAATTGATTGTGGTTAGGGTGAGTTACTGTGTGTTAACTGATTGAGGTTAATGTGAGTTACTGTTTGTTAACTGATTGAGGTTAGTGTGAGTTACTGTGTGTTAAATGAGTGAGGATAATGTGATTTACTGTATGTAAACTGGTTGAGGTTAGGATGAGTTACAGTGTGTTTACTGATTGAGGTTAGGGTGAGTTACTGTGTGTTAACTGATTGAGGTTAGGGTGAGTTACTGTGTGTTAACTGATTGAGGTTAGGGTGAGTTACTGTGTCTTAACTGATTGAGGTTAGTGTGAGTTACTGTGTGTTAACTGATTGAGGTTAGGGTGAGTTACTGTGTGTTAACTGATTGAGGTTAGGGTGAGTTACTGTGTGTTAACTGATTGAGGTTAGGGTGAGTTACTGTGTGTTAACTGATTGAGGTTAGGTTGCGTTACTGTGAGTTAACTGATTGAGGTTAGGGTGAGTTACTGTGTGTTAACTGATTGAGGTTAGGGTGAGTTACTTTTTGTTAACTGATAGAGATTAGGGTGAGTTACTGTGTGTTAACTGATTGAGGTTAAGGTGAGTTACTTTGTGTTAACTGATAGAGGTTAGGGTGAGTTACTGTGTATTAACTGATTGAGGTTAGGGTGAGTTAGTGTGTGTTAACTGATTGAGGTTAGGGTGAGTTACTGTGTGTTAACTGATTGAGGTTAGGGTGAGTAACTGTGTGTTAACTGATTGAGGTTAGGGTGAGTTACTGTGTGTTAACTGATTGAGGTTAGGGTGAGTTACTGTGTGTTAACTGATAGAGGTTAGGGTGAGTTACTGTGTGTTAACTGATTGAGGTTAGGGTAAATTACTGTTTGTTAACTGTTAGAGTTTAGGGTGAGTTACCGTGTGTTAACTGTTTGAGGTTAGCGTGAGTTACTTTGTGTTAACTGATTGAGGTTAGGGTTAGTTTCTTTTTGTTAACTGATAGAGTTTAGGGTGAGTTACTGTGTGTTAACTAATCGAGATTAGGGTGAGTTACTGTGCGTTGACTGATTGAGGTTAGGGTGAGTTACTTTGTGTTAACTGATAGAGGTTAGGGTGAGTTAGTGTGTGTTAACTGATTGAGGTTAGTGTGAGTTACTGTGTTTAACTGATTGAGGTTAGGGTGAGTTACTGTGTGTTAACTGATTGAGGTTAGTGTGAGTTACTGTGTGTTAACTGATTGCGGTTAGGGTGAGTTACTGTGTGTTAACTGATTGAGGTTAGGGTGAGTTACTGTGTGTTAACTGATTGAGGTTAGGGTGAGTTACTTTGTGTTAACTGATTGAGGTTAGGGTGAGTTAGTGTGTGTTAACTGATTGAGGTTAGTGTGAGTTACTGTGTGTTAGCTAATCGAGGTTAGGGTGAGTTACTGTGTGTTAACTGTTTGAGGTTATGGTGAGTTACTGTGTGTTAACTGATTGAGGTTAGGGTAAGTTACTGTTTGTTAACTGATTGAGGTTAGCGTGACTTACTGTGTGTTAACTGATTGAGGTTAGGGTGAGTTACTGTGTGTTAACTGATTGAGGTTAGAGTGAGTTACTGTGTGTTAACTGATTGAGGTTTGGGTGAGTTACTGTGTGTTAACTGATTGAGGTTAGTGTGAATTACTGTGTGTTAACTAATCGAGGTTAGGGTGAGTTACTGTGTGTTAACTGATTGAGGTTTGGGTGAGTTACTGTGTGTTAACTGATTGAGGTTAGTGTGAATTACTGTGTGTTAACTAATTGAGGTTAGGGTGAGTTACTGTGTGTTAACTGATTGAGGTTATTGTGAGTTACTGTGTGTTAACTGATAGATGTTTGGGTGAGTTACTGTGTGTTAACTGATAGAGGTTTGGGTGAGTTACTGTGTGTTAACTGATTGAGGTTAGGGTGAGTTACTGATTGTTAACTGATTGAGGGTATTGTGAATTACTGTGTGTTAACTGATAGAGGTTTGGGTGAGTTCCTGTGTGTCAACTGATAGAGGTTTGGGTGAGTTACTGTGTGTTTACTGCTAGAGGTTTGGGTGAGTTACTGTGTGTTAACTGATAGAGATTTGGGTGAGTTACTGTCCAAATGTCTACAGCAGAGGACGGGGCTATGGCAACGCAGTTGAATATCTAATTACTTCTCACAAGTTACGGGAGTTCCTGTCTCTACCACCCTTTCAGGCATTGAGTTCCAGACTCCCACCACCCTCTGGGTGGGAAGATTTCTCCTCACCTTCCCTCTTATCCTTCTACCTCTTACCTTAAATCTATACCCCCTGGTTATTGACCCCTCTACTAATGGAAAAAGTTCCTTCCTATCCACCTTATCCATGCCCCTCACAATCTTGTACACCTCAATCATGTCCCCTCTCAACCATCGCTGCTTCAAGGAAAACAACCCCAGCCTATCCAATCTTTCCTCACAGCTCAGACCCTCCAGCCCAGGCAGCAACCTGCTAAATCTCCTCTGCACCCTCTCCAGTGCAATCACATCCTTCCTATAATCTACTACAGGGGGATATGGACGGGCTGGTCAGATGGGCTGATCAGTGGTAAATGGAATTTAATCCAGATAAGTGTGAGGTGATGCACTTGGGCAGGACAAACAAGACACAGGAATACACGATGAATGGTAGGACCCCGGGAAGTACCAAGGATCAGAGGGACCTTGGTGTACATGTCCACTGGTCCCTTAAGGTAACGGGACAGGTAGATAAGGTGGTTAAGGAGGCATATGGGATACTTGCCTTTATTAGCCGAGGCAGAGAATATAAGAGCAGGGAGCTTATGCTGGAACTGTATAAAACTCTGGTTGGGCCACAGCTAGAGTATTGTGTGCAGTTCTGGAATCCACATTATAGGAAGGATGTGATTGCACTAGAGAGAGTGCAGAGGAGATTCACCAGGATGTTGCCTGGGCTGGAGAGTTTTAGTTATGAGGAGAGGTTGGATAGACTGGGATTATTTTCCCTGGAGCAGAGGAGATTGAGGGGGTACATGATTGAGGTGTATAAAATTATGAGGGGCATAGATAGGGTAGACAGGAAGGAACTTTTCCCCTTGGTGGAGGGATCAATAACCAGGGGGCATAGATTTAAGGTAAGGGGCAGGAGGTTTAGAGGGGATGTGAGGAAGAATTTTTTCACCCAGAAGGTGGTGGGAATCTGGAAATCACTGCCTGAAAGGGTGGTAGAGGCAGAAACCCTCATAACATTTAAGAAGTATTTGGATGTGCACTTGCGATGCCACTGGCATACAAGGCTATGGGCCTAGTGCTGGACAATGGGATTAGAATAGTTAGGTACTTGTTTGACCGGCACAGACTCGATGGGCCGAAGGGCCTTTTTCTGTGCTGTAGACCTCTATGACTATGTGACTCTTATCTGGTGACCAGAACTGTACGCAGTACTTCAGTTGTGACCTAACCAGCATTTTATACAGTTCCAGCATAACCTTCCTGCTCTTGTATTCTATGCCTCGGCTAATAAAGGCAAGTATCCCATATGCCGTCTTAACCACCTACCTGCCCTGCTGCCCTCAGGGATCTGTGGATATGCACACCAAGGTCCCTCTGATCTTCAGTACTTTCCAGGGTCCTATCATTCATAGTGTAATCCCTTGCCTTGTTAACCCTCCCCAAGTGCTTTACCTCACACTTTTACAGATTGAATTATATTTGCCACTGCTCTGCCCACCTGACCAGTCCATTGATATCCTCCTGCAGTTTACGGCTATCCTCCTCACTATTTACCACCCTACCAATGTTCGTGTAATCTGTGAACTTCTTGATCATACCCCCTACATTTAAGTCCAAATCATTTATGCACACCACAAACCGCAAGGGACCCAGCACCGAGCCCTGTGGAACCCCACTGGAAACAGACTTCCATTCACAGAAACATCCCTCCACCATCACCCTCTGCTTCCTGCCTCTCAGCCAATTTTGGATCCACTTTGCCTTGGATCCTGTGGGCTCTTACTTCCTTGACCAGTCAGCTATGAGGGATCTTATTAAAAGCCTTGCCAAAGTCCATGTAGACCACATCAAATGCATTACCCTCATCAACACTCCTGGTTACCTGCTCAAAACATTTGATCAGATTTGTCAAACACGACCTTCCCTTAACAAATCCATGCTGACTATCCCTGATTAATCTGTGTCCCTCCAAGTGTAGATATATTCTGTCCCTCAGAGTTCTTTCCAGCAACTTCACCACCACTGAGGTTAGACTGACGGGCCTGCAAGACTGTGAAACTCGTCCAATTGAGACTGACAGTATTGTGATTGTGAGACTACAGTCTGTCAGAGGCTGACCATAGTGAGATTGTGATGCTACAGTCTGTCTGAGGCTAACAGTAGTGACACTTGGAGAATACAGCCTGTTTCAGGCTGGGCTGACAGTATTGGGATGGTGAGAACACAGTCTTTCTGAAGCTGACAGTAGCGAGACTGAGACTACAGTCTGTCTGAGGCTGACAGTTGTGAGATTGTGATGCTTCAGTCTGTCTGAGGCTGTCAGTAATGAGACTGAGAGTCTACAATCTGTCTGAAGCTGACAGTAGTGAGACTGAAACTACAGTCTGTCTGAGGCTCGCAGTAGAGAGATTGTGAGATTACAGTCTGCCTGAGTCTGAAAGTAGTGAGACTTGGAAACTACCATGTGTCTGAGGCTGACAGTGTTGAGATTGTCAGACTACAGTATGCCTGAGCCTCACAGTAGTGATATTGTGAGACAACAGTCTGTCTGAGGCTCACAGTAGTGAGGCTGAGATGACAGCCTGCCTGAAGCTGACAGTAGTGAGGCCGTGAGACTACAGTCTGTCTGAGGCTGACAGTAGTGAGGCTGTGAGATGACAGCCTGTCTGAAGCTGACAGTAGTGAGGCTGTGAGACTACAGTCTGTCTGAGGCTGACAGTCATGAGACTGTGAATCTACAGTCTGTCTGAGGACAGGAGCTCGTATGATCACTAATTTTGATTCTGAAGTGCAGAAATGAAAACTCTTTGGAAGAATGCTCAGTTCCTCATGTGTCTAACCTTGAATCCAACTTTTGTTCAGGACCCTGACTGGACGGTAGCAGGATGGTGAAGTATCGAATTCGTGTGTACCAGGACACTGATTACCAGACGGTGCGGGACATGTACGTCGCTGGTGTGCAGCAGCATTTCCCCAGGGCATGTCGACATGTTTTGAAGCAGCCGTGGATCCAGGCCAGCCTGGTACTCAGCTTCTGCCTGCTCCTCGTGCTGTCCGGTTCACTGCTGCTGTCACTCACTGCCATGCTCATACTGCTGTCTGTGGGCCGCTGGCTGATTAGACATCTGTGGTCCAGCATCATTGACCAGAATCTGATGCAGGACCTCCTGGACATTAGGAGCTCGTACATGGAGCGGCCAGGCTGCTGTTTCTGGGTGGCAGAGTCTGATGGGGTTGTGGTGGGTACAGTGGCAGCTGCCCCCTCTAACACCTCACCCATGGACGTGGAACTGAAGCGGATGAATGTGTGTCAGGAATACCGTGGCCAGGGCATTGCCAAGGCTTTATGCCTCACTGTCCTGGGCTTTGCCCAGCGCTCTGGCTTTGCTGGCATTGTGCTCGGGACCTCTGTCATTCAGACAGAGGCACGGAGCCTCTACCATAAGATGGGCTACAGGCTGGTGGGCACTGTCCTGATGCCACATTTCCTGGCCAAATTCACCAACTACACCTTCCACAAATACCAGTACCACATCCCTGTGGGTCCTCAGGCACTCCCGGAGCAGGCACTCCCGGACCGGGCACTCCCGGAGTGGGCACTCCCGGAGCGGGCACTCCCGGAGAGGGCACTCCCGGAGCGGGCACTCCCGGAGCAGGCACACCCGGACTGGGCACACCCGGAGTAGGCACACAGTGCCAGGACAGGAGTCACAAGCCCATCTTAAAGGGGAGGGTCAGATTACCATATTCATTAAAGGGGAGGGACAGGTCACCACAATCATTAGAGGGGAGGGTCAGGTGACCACAATCATTAAAGGGGAGGGTCATGAAGAGATCTTAATGTCTATAATATCACTGGAAATTATTTTTAAATAGAATTGTAGTGGGGTCTGTGTCTGTGTGTCTTAATTGGATTAAAACCAGCCTGGGTGCTTTGATGTACAGTAAGTTTTGAGATGTTAAGTAGGGAGGATAGAAGGTAAAGTGTAAATTTGCATTTGTTGAATAAAGCTTTCCAGAGTCAAAGTAAATCTTGCACCTAGCTGGGAGATGCCAAGCAATGTGTATCTATTACTAATAAAATTAGTGGGATGAAAATGTTAATGTTAGAAGATGTGATGTTAAAAGCCTGGGATACCCCAGAAAATTTACAGTCAAAGGTGAAGCTAGGTATAAAGAGGGAAAGGAGTTTGTGTGTGCAAGTCAGAGGAATTTAAGATCTAACCAGCCTGTAAGCTTACAACTGTGTCTGCAAAGGAACCAAATTGCAAGGAACCTCATTTTGAATTCGTAAGGTCAAATGTGCTTTGCCTGGTGTCTGTTTAAAGTCTATGGGCTATTGTTGCCTTGGTGAAGATTTATCTGGGAGGGATTGATTTGGGGATATGTTTAAAAGTTATGGTAGTAATTTGTAGACATGTGTATGTGTTTAATTTGTTGTTAAATTAATAAATCTTCAATTCAGTTATATTTAAAAAAAACATCTTGAGGCTCGGTGGTCTTATTCCTGAATTCAGAGCCGCATCTCAAACATATCAATTGAAAAATATAGGTTATGGCAATTGTTCAAGTTTCCCTCTGGAATTTAAACAACTCAACCTTTACCAACTGCTGTTCCATAACAATTGAGGGCTCTTAGCAGGATAATATTTGTAATTCCTTGATTCATTTGGAATTGGTGAATTTTAAGGTGACAAGTACGAGAAGCACTTTGAATTCAAGAGTTGGTGAGGTTTTTTTTATAAGTGGTGAGGCTGCAAGATGGCTTTGGCAATTGCTAAGACTTATCTGGGAGTAGAGGATATGACTCTGATTGGTCTGGGAGTAGAATATATGACTCTGATTGGTCTGGGAGTAGAGGATATGACTCTGATTGGTCTGGGAGTAGAATATATGACTCTGATTGGTCTGGGAGTAGAGAATATGACTCTGATTGGTCTGGGAGTAGAGGATATGACTCTGATTGGTCTGGGAGTAGAAGATATGACTCTGATTGGTCTGGGAGTAGAGGATATGACTCTGATTGGTCTGGGAGTAGAAGATATGACTCTGATTGGTCTGGGAGTAGAGGATACGACTCTGATTGGTCTGGGAGTAGAGGATATGACTCTGATTGGTCTGGGAGTAGAGGATATGACTCTGATTGGTCTGGGAGTAGAAGATATGACTCTGATTGGTCTGGGAGTAGAAGATATGACTCTGATTGGTCTGGGAGTAGAGGATATGACTCTGATTGGTCTGGGAGTAGAGGATATGACTCTGATTGGGTTACAAAAAGTATCCAAGAATAACAGAGTTGGCAGATGAGTTAAAATTCGGGTTACCTGTAGGGGTGGAGAAAGCAGATATAATTAAAGTTATAACACAGCATCTACAATCAGAAGTGATACCTGACATTCGTGCGTCAAATCTGGAGGTAGTGAGACTTCAGTTACAAATGAGGAGGCTTGAACTCGAACAAGCAAAGGAACTGAAAAAAACTTGCATTCGAAGCAAAAGAAAGAGAAAGGGCATTTCAAAGGGAGCAAGCAGAAAAACAGGAGAAAGAAAGGAAGCAGGAGCTGGAATTTCAGGCAAGACAGAAGGATAAAGAAAGAGAGGCAAGGGAAAGAAAGAGATAAAAGGATGGAAGTTAAAAAAGAAATCTCAGATTCTGAGGAGAGTTCTGACGATGAAAAAACCTTTATCCTAAAGCCCAGTGTGGAGATGTTTAGTCTTGTACAAGTTCTTCCAAAGTTTGAGGAAATGGAAGTGAAAGTCAAGGCTATCGTGGATTTCCCGGTGTCTACAACAAAATGAGAAGTTTTGAGATTTCTGGACATGAGTGGGTTTTACCGGGAATTTGTACCAAATTTTAGCCAAGTGGTTGCTCCACTGACTGAACTATTAAAAAAGAACAAGGAGTTTCAATGGACACTGGAGTGTCAGAAGTCATTCAATAGTTTGAAAACTGTATTAGCTATGACGCCAGTGTTGGCAGTGCCCAATTATGCCAAGCAATTCAAGTTGGCCATTGATGCAAGTGATATAAGCATTCGGTCTGTACTGTAACAAGAAGATGACACTGGAATTGAAAAACCGATTGGGCATTTTTCACAGAAGCTGAATGTACGACAGTGAAGATATTCAACGATCGAAAAAGAGACTTTGAGTTTAGTGTTAGCATTGCAGCATTTTGAAATTCATGTTGCAAACAATTCATCAAAAATAATTGTTTATACAGAACATAATCCTTTGAACCTTTTGGACAAATTTTGAGACAAAAGTGCAAGGTTTTTCAGGTGGAGCCTATTATTAAAACTATTTCATCTACGTATTATACATATTGCTGGAAGAGAAAATCTGTTCACAGATGCGTCATCAAGAGCTTGAAGTTTAAAGGAAAATGGAACATTTAAAGAAAAAACCTGGACACTGAACTGGAGTGATTTCTGCTGATACCAAGGATTTATATATATATATAGTTGTGTTAATGTATGCATCTGGTAATGTAACAGTGTAATAAGTATCGGTTGTACTACCGTTCATTCCTTGATAGGGAGCGGGCTGTCATGAAGAGATCTTTATGTATATAATGTTACTGGAAATTATTTTTAAATAGAATTGTAGTGGGGTCTATCTGTGTGTGTCTTAACTGGATTAAAGCCAGCTAGTCTGGGTGTTTTCATGTCTGGTAGTTTGAGGTGTTAATTGGGTAAACAGTAAGGAGGATAGAAGGTAAGGGGTAAATTTGCAATTGTTGAATAAACCATTCAAAAGAATGAGTAAAATCCTGCACCTAACTGGGAGACACCAAGAAATGTGTTTCTATTACTAATAAAATTAGTGGGATGAAATGATATTATTGTTAGGAGATGTGACATTAAAAGCCCGGTAATACATTGGAAAATTTCCATTCAAAGGTGAAGCTAGGTATAAACAGAAAGGAGTTTGTGTATGTGAGGCAGAGGCATTTCAGATCTAACCAGCCTGTAAGTCTACAACTGTGTCTGCAAAGGAACTTCATTTAGCATTCAAAAGATCAAATGTGCTTTGCCTGGTGTCTGTTTAAAGTCTATGGTTTACTGTTGCCTTGGTGAAGATTTACCTGGGAGGGATTAATTTGGGGATTTGTTTAAAAGTCATTATGGTAGTAATTTGTAGACATGTGTTTAATTGGTTGTTAGATTAATAAATGTTTAATTTAGCTTTATATGAGAAACCTCTTGAGGCTCGGTGGTCTTATTCCTGAATTCAGAGCTGCATCTCAAACATACTAATTAAAAATATAGGTTATGACACTTGTTCAAGTTTCCCTCTGGGATTTAAACAACTCAACCTTTACCCACAGGGTGGGTCACATTATCAATTTCATTAAAGGGGAGGGTCAGATTACCATATTCATTAAAGAGGGGGGGTCAGATTATCAATTTCATTAAAGGGGGGGGTCAGATTATCAAATTTATTAAAGGGGAGGGTCAGATTATCAAATTTATTAAAGGGGGGGGTCAGATTATCAAATTTATTAAAGGGGAGGGTCAGATTGCCATATTCATTAAAGGGGGGGGTCTGATTATCAAATTTATTAAAGGGGAGGGTCATATTACCATATTCATTAAAGGGGGGGTCAGATTATCAAATTTATTAAAGGGGAGGGTCAGATTACCATATTCATTAAAGGGGAGGGTCAGATTACCATATTCATTAAAGAGGGGGTCAGATTATCAAATTTAATAAAAGGGGAACATAACACAAGAAATAGGAGCAATTTGAAAGGTAAATGGCATGTTGGTGTTTATTGCAAGGGGCCTGGAATACAAGGATGAATAAGTCTTGTTCCAGTTGTCAGGGGTTTTGATAAGAACCACTTGAATGGCATCCTTCACCATGGTGCCAGTTTCACTACATTGGTCCCTGGGATGAGGGGGTTGTCCAATGATGAGAGACTGAGTAAATTGGGTCTATATTCTCAGGAGTTTAGAAGAATGAGAGATGGTCTCATTAAAACCACAAGATTCTGAAGGGGTTTGACAGGGTGGATGCTGAGAGATTGTTTCTGCTGGTCAGTGTAAAGAACATATCTTTTTATTTCTGTTTGACAATGGATTAAAATTACAATGGCTGCAGTTTAAAGGACATGTCCACTGGAACAGTGTGAGCGATATATGCAATGTGGCTGTCCTGGAACAGAGTGTGCCATGAAAGGCAGGATGGTGCTGAGGAGGAGTCGGGTCTAAAGGGGAACTGCCTGGCAACAACATTTTAATTGGACATTGTCCAGGTGACCAGGGTTTGTGTGAGAGCAGTGCAGCTGAATAGCTCCTAGCCTGAAAGGAAAAAGACCTCAAACCTCTCCCTCCTGTGTGTGTCAGATTCCAGTAATTCGACAATAATAGCTAGCTGGCTTTTTCACCTCATATCCTTCGACAGCACCTTCCAAACCCACGACCACTACCACCTAGAAGGACAAGGGCAGCAGATAGATGGGAACACCACCACCTGGAAGTTCCCCTCCAAGTCACTCACCATCCTGACTTGGAAATATATCGCCATTCCTTCACTGTCGCTGGGTCAAAATCCTGGAACTCCCTCCCTAACAGCACTGTGGGTGTACCTACACCACATGGACTGCAGCGGTTCAAGAATCACAGAATTACAGAATCACAGTGCAGAAGAGGCCCTTTGGCCCATCGAGTCTGCATGAGAAACATGAGAAACACCTGACCTACCTACCTAATCCCATTTACCAGCACTTGGCCCATAGCCTTGAATGTTATGATGTGCCAAGTGCTCATCCAGGTACTTTTTAAAGGATGTGAGGTAACCCGCCTCCACCACCCTCCCAGGCAGCGCATTCAAGACTATCACCACCCTCTGGGTAAAAAAGTTTTTCCTCACATCCCCCCTAAACCTCCTGCCCCTCACCTTGAACTTATGCCCCCTCGTGACTGACCCTTCAACTAAGGGGAACACCTGCTCCCTATCCAGCCTGTCCATGCCCCTCATAATCTTGTACACCTCGATCAGGTCGCCCCTCAGTCTTCTCTGCTCTAACGAAAACAACCCATGTCTACCCAACCTCTCTTCATAACTTAAATGTTTCATCCCAGGCAACATCCTGGTGAATCTCCTCTGTACCCCCTCCAGTGCAATCACATCCTTCCTATAATGTGGCAACCAGAACTGCACACAGTACTCCAGCTGTGGCCTCACCAAGGTTCTATACAACTCCAACATGATCTCCCTACTTTTGTAATCTATGCCTCGATTGATAAAGGCAAGTATCCCACATGCCTTTTTCACCACCCCACTAACATGCCCTCCGCCTTCAGAGATCTATGGACACACACGCCAAGGTCCCTTTGTTCCTCAGAACTTCCTAGTGTCATGCCGTTCATTGAATTCTTCCTTGTCAAATTACTCCTTCCAAAGTGTATCAACTCACACTTTTCAGTGTTAAATTCCATGTGCCACTTATCTGCCCATTTGACCATCCCGTCTATATCTTCCTGTAGCCCAAGACACTCAACCTCACTGTTAACCACCCAGCCAATCTTTGTGTCATCCGCAAACTTACTAATCCTACCCCCCACATAGTCATCTATGTTGTTTATATAAATGACAAATAATAGGGGACCCAGCACAGATCCCTGTGGTACGCCACTGGACACTGGCTTCCAGTCACTAAAGCATCCTTCTGTCATCACCCTCTGTCTCCTACAACTAAGCCAATTTTGAATCCACCTTATCAAATTACCCTGCATCCCATGTGCATTTGCCTTCTTTATAAGTCTCCCATGTGGGGCCTTGTCAAAGGCTTTACTGAAATCCATATAAACTGCATCAACTGCACTACCCGCATCTACACACCTGGTCACCTCCTCAAAAAATTCAATCAAATTTGTTAGGCATGACCTCCCTCTGACAAAGCCATGCTGACTATCCCTGATCAAACCTTGCCTCTCCAAGTGGAGATAGATACTCTCCTTCAGAATTTTCTCCAATAGTTTCCCTACCACTGACGTGAGACTCACTGGTCTGTGGTTCCCTGGCTTATCTCTACAACCCTTCTTAAATAGCGGAACCACATTAGCTGTTCTCCAGTCCTCTGGCACCTCCCCCGTGGCCAGAGAGGAATTAAAAATTTGGGTCAGAGCCCCTGCGATCTCCTCCCTTGCCTCCCTCAGCAGTCTGGGCCACAAATCATCCAGACCTGGAGATTTGTCCACTTTTAAGCCTGCCAATACCTCCAATACCTTGTCACTCCCTATATCAATTTGCTCAAGAACCTCGCAGTCTCTCTCCCCGAGTTCCATACCTTCATCCTCATTCTCTTGGGTGAAGATGGATGTGAAGTATTCATTCAACACTCTAGCGATGTCCTCTGGCTCCACCCATAGATTGCCCCCTTGGTCCCTTATGGGCTCTACTCTTTCTCTGGTTATCCTCTTCCCATTGATATACTTATAGAATATCTTGGGATTTTCCCTACTTTTACCAGCCAGAACTTTCTCATATCCCCTCTTTGCTCTCCTAATTGCTTTCTTAAGCTCCACCCTGCACTTTCTGTACTCCACTAATGCCTCTGCTGATTTGCTTCCCTTGTACCTGCTAAAAGCCTCTCTTTTCCTTCTCATCGTATCCTGAATATCTCTGGTCATCCATGGTTCTCTGGGCTTGTTACTCCTTCCTATCACCCTAGAGGGAACATGTTGAGTCTGTACCCTCCCCATTTCCTTTTTGAACACCCCCCACTGTTCCTCTGTAGATTTCCCCACAAGTAGCTGTTCCCAGTCTACCTTGGGCAGATCCTGCCTTATTTTACTAAAATCCACTCTCCCCTAATCCAAAACATCTTTTTGCAACTTGTCTATTTCTTTGTCCATAACAAACTTAATTTGTACCATGTTGTGGTCACTATCACTAAAATGCTCCCCCACCACCACCTCAGCCACCTGTCCGGCTTCATTCCCCAGAATTAGGTCCAGCACTGCCCTGTCCCTTGTTGGACCCTCTACATATTGACCTAAAAAGTTCTCCTGTGCACATTTCAAGAAATCCACTCCATCCAAGCCCTTAACACTATGTCTATCCCAATTAATGTTGGGAAAGTTGAAATCACCTAATATAATTACCCTATCGTTATTGTTTTTACACACCTCCACAAATTGTGCACATATTTGCTCCTCAATTTCCTGCTGACTATCTGGGGGTCTATAATAAACACCTAACAATGTGGCTGCCCCTGTTTTATTCCTAAACTCTACCCACAAAGCTTCATTCGATGCCCCCTCTAAGATATAATCTCTCCTTACTGCAGTAACTGACTCCTTAACTAATAATGCAATTCCTCCTCCTCTTTTACCCCCTCCCCTGTCTCGCCTGAAGATTCTATATCCCGGAATGTTGAGCTGCCAATCCTGCCCTTCCCTCAACCACGTCTCAGTGATGGCTACTATATCACAATTCCACGTCTCAATCCTCACCCTTAACTCATCCGTTTTACCTGTAACACTCCTGGCATTAAAGTAGAGGCCATCCAGCCTTGCCTTACTCCCTTGAAGCTTATTGCAGCTGTACTCCCTCTGACTTGATTGTTTTACTGTATTATGATGTGTCCCTATTCTGCTAACATTCTGTGTCCCCTCCCACTGCCGAATTAGTTTAAACTCCTCCCAACAGCACTAGCAAACCCGCCCACAAGGATGTTCGTCCCGCTCTGGTTCAGATGTAGACCGTCCCGCTTGTACAGGTCCCACCTTCCCCAGAAACGGTCCCAGTGATCCAGGAATCTAAAACCCTCCCTCCTGCACCAACTCTTAAGCCACGTGTTGATCTGCGCTATTCTCCTATTTCTGAGCTCACTAGCGCGTGGCACTGGGAGTAATCCAGAGATTACAACCCGAGAGGTCTTGCTTTTTAGTCTACTGCCTAACTCCCTGAATTCTTGATGCAAGACCTCATCCCTCTTTCTACCTATGTCATTGGTACCAACATGTACCATGACCTCTGCCTTATCACCCTCCCCCTTCAGTATGCCCTGCAGCCGTTCAGTGACATCCCGGACCCTGGCACCAGGGAGGCAACACACCATCCTGGAATCACGTTGACGGCCACAGTAGAGTCTATCTGTTCTCCTGACTATAGAATCCCCTATTACTATTGCTCTTCCTCCCCTCCTGTACAGACAGGCTGCTTGTGGTGCTAGAAGCTTGGCTCTGTCCGCACTCCCTGGAGGAACCAGCCTCCAAAATGGAATACCGATTTGCAAGCGGCGCCCCAGGGGACTCCTGAACTACCTGCCTGTTTCTCTTGGACTGCCTAGTGGTCACCCATTCCCTTCCTTCCTCAAGTCCCTGTATCTGCAGTGTGACCACCTCTCTAAACGTCCTATCCACGATGCTCTCAGACTCGTGGATGCTCCACAGTGTCCCCAGCCGCTGTTCCAGCTCTGAAACCCGAGCTTCCAGGAGCTGCAGCTGGACACACTTCCTGCACACATGCTGGTCCCCGGCACTGGAAATGTCCCCGGCTTCCCTTGTAGCCTGTCCTGCTGCAGCACACTCTGAAGGTTTAAGAAGTTGGAAAGCAGGGATAAAATACAAAGAGCGCCTCATCCCCTATGCACTGACTTCCCACTTTGCACCAAATTCTGAATCCCCACTCTGGCTGTGCCCCACTCAGGATGTGCTGTCTCTCCTGTTCCTGTGCACGCACACTGTAGCGTACTCCCAGGTAGACCCTTTCTTAAATAGAACTGACTTAACTCACCACTAGTTAAACTTCAAATAGTAATTAAAACCTATTCAGGACCTAATCTGGCTTCAGGTGATTGACAGCTAACCACCTTCTCAAGGGCAATTCGGGATGGGCAATAAATGCTGGCCCAGCCAGCGAAGCCCATATCCCGGGAATGAATAAAAAGAAAATGTCTATAAACTGCTCTCTCTTTGAAAACCCCTGTCAAGAGGCAAAGGGGACATCACTGTTCGAGATGTTGAAAGGCAAGTGCTCAACCAGAGAACTAAATACTGAAAGTGCTGGAAGACCAAATCGTGTCATCAACAAGAACTGACAGGAATTTGGGAGACATCGATCAAAATCAACCCATCCAATTCAGTGCTCCGGAATTGGTGCAATCAAACTGTTTTATCCCACCCTTAAAATCCATGTTGCTGTCTGCTTTATGTGTCTTATGTGTGTGTATTGGGAGTTAAGAAGGCGTGGGGTTTAGGTTATAGCGTTAGAAATTAGCCGTTCATATTTCTCTCTTTTGCCACTGGTTAATGACAATTTGTTCAATAAACAGTTATTTACTTATTAAGTTTACAAACCTGGTGCTCGTATTCCGTTAACCTAAACAGTTAGGTGGGTTGATCAAACGTTTCCACCTTTGTCGCGGCTCAGGGAGCAGTGGGGTTGGATAGTTGGATATTACAGCGCACGATCCCCAGTCAGTCCTGATAGCCGGGGAATGGAAAACACACACAGCGGCACAGTCTCTACATAAGGGGCTGATCATTTAGGACTGAGATGAGGAGAAATTAGTTGGGTTGTGAATCTTTGGAGTTTTCTATCCCAGAGGATTGTGGTTGCTCCATCGTTGAACACATTTAAGGCCGGGATAAACAGATTTCTGGTGTCTCAGGGAGTTAAGGGATATGGGGAGTGGGTGGCAAAATGGAGTTGAAGCCCAAGATCAGCCATGATTGTATTAAATGGCAGAGCGGGCTCACAAGAACACAAGGAATAGAAGCAGAAGTAGACCATTCAGCCTGTTCCACCATTCAATACTCCATCTGCCATCTTGTTGCCCATACATTTAACCTGCCTGAATCTCTGTGCAGCCGCTCAGTGTCCACCCCACAGCTTACCTTTCCACCCAGCTTGGTATCATCAGCAAACCCATCGAGTCTGCTCTGCCATTCAATCATGGCTGATAAGTTTCTCAACCCCATTCTCCCGCCTTCTCCCCGTAATCTTTGATCCCCTTACCAATCAAGAACCTATCTATCTCGGTCTTAAATACACTCAATGACCTGGCCTTCACAGCCTTCTGTGGCAATGAATTCCATAGATTCACCACTCTCTGGCTAAAGAAGTTTCTCCTCATCTCTGTTCTAAAAGATCTTCCCTTTACTCTGAGGCTGTGCCCTCGGGTCCTGGTCTCTCCTACTAATGGAAACATCTTCCCCACGTCCACTCTATCCAGGCCTTTCAGTATTCTGTAAGTTTCAATCAGATCCCCCCCTCATCCTTCTAAACTCCATCGAGTATAGACCCAGAGTCCTCAAACGTTCCTCATATGTTAAGCCTTTCATTCCTGGGATCATTCTCGTGAACCTCCTCTGGACCCTCTCCAAGGCCAGCACATCCTTCCTGAGATACGGGGCCCAAAATTGCTCACAATATTCTAAATGTGGTCTGACCAGAGCCTTATAAAGCCTCAGCAGCACATCCCTGCTTTTATATTCTAGTCTTCTTGAAATAAATGCCAACATTGCATTTGCCTTCCTAACTACCGACTCAACCTGCAAGTTAACCGAGTCTGTGCCGGTCTGGTGTGTGTGAGGGGGAATGTGAGGGGGGTGTGTGAGGGGGAGTGTGAGGGGGGAGTGTGTGGTGGGGGGAGTGTGTGACGGGGAGAGTGACGGGGAGTTTGGAGGGTGAGTGTGTGAGGATGAGTGCGTGAGAGGGAGTGTGTGAGGGTGAGTGTGTGAGGGGGAGTGTGTGAGGGGGAGTGTGTGAGTGGGGGAGTGTGTGAGGGGGGAGTGTGTGAGGGGGGAGTGTGTGAGGGGAGTGTGAGGGGGGTTTGTGAGGGGGAGTTTGAGGAAAGTGTGTGAGGGGGAGTGTGGAGGGGGAATGTGTGAGGGGCAGAGTGTGAGGGGGAGAGTGAGGGGACTGTGTGAGGGGCGAGTGTGTGAGGGAGGAGTGTGAGTGGGATTTGTGTGAGGGGAGTGTGTGAGGGGGAGTGTGTGAGGGGGGAGTGTGTGAGGGGGAGTGTGAGGGGGAGTGTGTGAGGGGGACTGTGAGGGGGAGTGGTGAGGGGAGTGTGCGAGGGGGAGTGTGAGGCGGAGTGTGTGAGGGGGCAGTGTGAGGCGGAGTGTGTGAAGGGGAGTGTGTGAGGGGGAGTGTTTGTGGGGGGGAGTGTGTGAGGGGGAGTTTGTGAGTGGGGAGTGTGTGAGGGCGAGTGTGAGAGGGTGGGAGTGTGAAGGGGAGTGTGCGAGGGGTTGTGTGTGAGGGGGAGTGTGTGAGGGGGGAGTGTGTGAGGGGGGAGTGTGTGAGGGGAATGTGAGGGGAGTGTGATAGGGGGCGTGTGTGAGGGGGAGTGTGAGGGGGAGTGTGTGAGTGGGAGTGTGTGAGGGGAGTGTGAGGGGGGAGTGTGTGAGGGGGAGTGTGTGAGGGGGGAGTGTGTGAGGGGGAGTGTGTGAGGGGGAGTGTTTGAGGGGGAGTGAATGAGGGGGGAGTGTGTGAGAGGGGAGTGAATGAGGGGGAGTGTGTGAGGGTGAGTGTGTGAGTGTGTGAGGATGAGTGTGTGAGGGGGAGTGTGTGAGGGGGAGTGTGTGAGTGGGGGAGTGTGTGAGGGGGGAGTGTGTGAGGGGGGAGTGTGAGGGGGAGTGTGTGAGGGGGAGTGTGTGAGGGGGAGTGTGAAGTGGAGTGTGAGGGGCTGTGTGTGAGGGGGGAGTGTGTGAGGGGGAGTGTGTGAATGGGAGTGTGTGAGGGCGGAGTGTGTGAAGGGAAGTGTGTGAGGGATAGTGTGTGAGGGGGGAGTGTGTGAGGGGGAGTGTGTGAGGCGGAGTGTGTGAGGGGGCGTGTGTGAGGGGGAGAGTGTGAGGCGGAGAATGTGAGGGGAGTGTGTGAGGGGGAGTGTGTGAGAGGGAGTGTGTGAGGGGGAGTGTGTGAGGGGGAAGTATTTGAGGGGGGGAGTGTGTGAGGGGGGGAGTGTGTGAGGGGGAGTTTGTGAGGGGGGAGTGTGTGAGTGGGAGTGTGTGAGGGGGAGTGTGTGTGGGGGGGAGTGCGTGAGGGGGAGAGTGTTTGAGGGGGGGAGTGTGTGAGGGGGGAAGTGTGTGAGGGGGGAGTGTGTGAGGGGGGAGTGTGTGAGGGGGAGTGCGTGAGGGGGAGTGCGTGAGGGGAATGTGTGAGGGGGAGTGTGAGGGGGAGTGTGTGAGGGGGAGTGTGTCAGGGGTAGTGTGAGGGGAAGTGTGAGGGGGAGTGTGTGTGAGGGGAGTGTGTGTGGGGGGGAGTGCGTGAGGGGGAGAGTGTTTGAGGGGGGGAGTGTGTGAGGGGGGAGTGTGTGAGAGGGAAGTGTGTGAGGTGGGGAGTGTGTGTGAGGTGGGGTGTGTGTGTGAGGGGGAGTGTGAGGGGGAGTGCGTGAGGGGGAGTGTGTGAGGGGAATGTGTGAGGGGGAGTGTGAGGGGGAGTGTGTGAGGGGGAGTGTGTGAGGGGTAGTGTGAGGGGGGAGTGTGTGAGGGGGAGTGTGTGAGGGGGGAGTGTGTGAGGGGGAGTGTGTGAGGGGGAGTGTGTGAGGGGGGGAGTGTGTGAGGGGGAGTGTGAGGGGGAGTGTGTGAGGGGGACTGTGAGGGGGAGTGTGAGGGGAGTGTGTGCGGGGGAGTGTGAGGCGGAGTGTGTGAGGGGCAGTGTGAGGCGGAGTGTGTGAAGGGGAGTGTGTGAGGGGGGGAGTGTGTGAGGGGGAGTGTGTGAGGGGGAGTGTTTGTGGGGGGGAGTGTGTTAGGGGGAGTTTGTGAGTGGGGAGTTGTGTGAGGGCGAGTGTGAGAGGGTGGGAGTGTGAAGGGGAGGTGTGCGAGGGGTAGTGTGTGAGGGGGAGTGTGTGAGGGGGGAGTGTGTGAGGGGGGAGTGTGTGAGGGGGAATGTGAGGGGAGTGTGATAGGGGGCGTGTGTGAGGGGGAGTGTGAGGGGGGAGTGTGTGAGGGGGAGTGTGTGAGGGGGAGTGTGAGGGGGGAGTGTGGTGAGGGGGAGTGTGTGAGGGGGGAGTGTGTGAGGGGGAGTGTGTGAGGGGGAGTGTTTGAGGGGGAGTGTGTGAGGGGGAGTGTGTGAGAGGGGGAGTGAATGAGGGGGAGTGGTGTGAGGGTGAGTGTGTGAGGATGAGTGTGTGAGGGGGAGTGTGTGAGGGGGAGTGTGTGAGTGGGGGAGTGTGTGAGGGGGAGAGTGTGAGGCGGAGAATGTGAGGGGGAGTGTGTGAGGGGGAGTGTGTGAGAGGGAGTGTGTGAGGGGGAGTGTGTGAGGGGGAAGTATTTGAGGGGGGGAGTGTGTGAGGGGGGGAGTGTGTGAGGGGGAGTTTGTGAGGGGGAGTGTGTGAGTGGGAGTGTGTGAGGGGGAGTGTGTGTGGGGGGGAGTGCGTGAGGGGGAGAGTGTTTGAGGGGGGGAGTGTGTGAGGGGGGAAGTGTGTGAGGGGGGAGTGTGTGAGGGGGGAGTGTGTGAGAGGGAAGTGTGTGAGGGGGAGTGTGTGTGAGGTGGGGAGTGTGTGTGAGGTGGGGTGTGTGTGTGAGGGGGAGTGTGAGGGGGAGTGCGTGAGGGGGAGTGCGTGAGGGGAATGTGTGAGGGGGAGTGTAGGGGGAGTGTGTGAGGGGGAGTGTGTCAGGGGTAGTGTGAGGGGAAGTGTGAGGGGGAGTGTGTGAGGGGGAGTGTGTGTGGGGGGGAGTGCGTGAGGGGGAGAGTGTTTGAGGGGGGGAGTGTGTGAGGGGGGAGTGTGTGAGAGGGAAGTGTGTGAGGTGGGGAGTGTGTGTGAGGTGGGGTGTGTGTGTGAGGGCAGTGTGAGGGGGAGTGCGTGAGGGGGAGTGTGTGAGGGGAATGTGTGAGGGGAGTGTGAGGGGGAGTGTGTGAGGGGGAGTGTGTGAGGGGTAGTGTGAGGGGGGAGTGTGTGAGGGGGAGTGTGTGAATGGGAGTGTGTGAGGGCGGAGTGTGTGAAGGGAAGTGTGTGAGGGATAGTGTGTGAGGGGGGGAGTGTGTGAGGGGGAGTGTGTGAGGCGGAGTGTGTGAGGGGGCGTGTGTGAGGGGGAGAGTGTGAGGCGGAGAATGTGAGGGGGAGTGTGTGAGGGGGAGTGTGTGAGAGGGAGTGTGTGAGGGGGAGTGTGTGAGGGGGAAGTATTTGAGGGGGGGAGTGTGTGAGGGGGGGAGTGTGTGAGGGGGAGTTTGTGAGGGGGAGTGTGAGTGGGAGTGTGTGAGGGGGAGTGTGTGTGGGGGGAGTGCGTGAGGGGGAGAGTGTTTGAGGGGGGGAGTGTGTGAGGGGGGAAGTGTGTGAGGGGGGAGTGTGTGAGGGGGGAGTGTGTGAGAGGGAAGTGTGTGAGGGGGAGTGTGTAGTGAGTGGGGTGGTGTGAGTGTGTGTGTGAGGGGGAGTGTGAGGGGGAGTGCGTGAGGGGGAGTGCGTGAGGGGAATGTGTGAGGGGGAGTGTGAGGGGGAGTGTGTGAGGGGGAGTGTGTCAGGGGTGTGAGAGGGGAAGTGTGAGGGGGAGTGTGTGAGGGGGAGTGTGTGTGGGGGGAGTGCGTGAGGGGGAGAGTGTTTGAGGGGGGGAGTGTGTGAGGGGGAGTGTGAGAGGGAAGTGTGTGAGGTGGGGAGTGTGTGTGAGGTGGGGTGTGTGTGTGAGGGGGAGTGTGAGGGGGAGTGCGTGAGGGGGAGTGTGTGAGGGGAATGTGTGAGGGGGAGTGTGAGGGGGAGTGTGTGAGGGGGAGTGTGTGAGGGGTAGTGTGAGGGGGTGTGTGTGAGGCGGGGAGTGTGTGAGGGGGAGTGTGTGAGGGGGAGTGTGTGAGGGGGAGTTTGTGAGGGGGGGAGTGTGTGTGGGGGAGTGTGTGAGAGAGAGTGTGAGGGGGGAGTGTGTGAGGGGGAGTGTGTGAGGGGTGGTAGTGTGTGAGGGGGAGTGTGTGAGGGGGGAGTTTGTGAGGGGGAGTGTGTGAGAGGGAGTGTGTGAGGGGCAGTGTGAGGGAGAGTGTGTGAGGGGGAGTGCCAAGAGGAATGTGAGGGGGAGTGCGTGAGGGGGGCGTGTGCGAGGGGGAGTGTGAGGGGAGTGTGTGAGGGGGAGTGTGTGACGGGGAGTGTGTGAGGGGCAGTGTGAGGGAGAGTGTGTGAGGGGGAGTGTGTGAGGGAGAGTGTGTGAGGGGGAGTGTGAGGGGAATGTGTGAGGGGTGTGTGTCTGGGGGAGTGTGTGAGGGGGGAGTGTGTGAGGGGGAAGTGTGTGAGGGGGAGTGTGTGGGGGAGTGTGTGAGGGGGAGTGTGAGGGGGGAGTGTGTGAGGGGGAGTGTGAGGAGTGTGTGAGGGGGGAGTGTGTGAGGGGGAGTGTGTGAGGGGGAGTGTGAGGGGAGTGTGAGGGAGAGTGTGTGAGGGGGAGTGTGTGAGGGGGGTGTTTGTGAGGGGGGAGTGTGTGAGGGGGGGTGTGTGAGGGGGAGTGTGTGAGGGGGAGTGTGTGTGGGGGGGAGGTGCGTGAGGGCGAGAGTGTGTGAGGGGGGAGTGTGTGATGCGGGAGTGTGTGAGAGGGAAATGTGTGAGGGGGAGTGTGTGAGGGGGAGAGTGAGGGGGAGTGTGTGAGGGGAGTGTGTGAGGTGGGGAGTGTGTGTGAGGGGGAGTGTGAGGGGGAGTGCGTGAGGGGGAGTGTGTGAGGGGAAGGTGTGAGGGGGAGTGTGAGGGGGAGTGTGTCAGGGGGAGTGTGAGGGGGAGTGTGAGGGGGAGTGTGTGAGGGGGTAGTGTGTGAGGGGGGAGTGTGTGAGGGGGGAGTGTGTGAGGGGGGAGTGTGTGAGGGGGGAGTGTGTGAGGGGGGAGTGTGTGAGGGGGAGTGTGTGAGGGGAAGTGTGTGAGGCGGGGAGTGTGTGAGGGGGAGTGTGTGAGGGGGAGTGTGTGAGGGGGAGTTTGTGAGGGGGGGAGTGTGTGTGGGGGAGTGTGTGAGAGAGAGTGTGAGGGGGAGTGTGTGAGGGGGAGTGTGTGAGGGGTAGTGTGTGAGGGGGAGTGTGTGAGGGGGAGTTTGTGAGGGGGAGTGTGTGAGAGGGAGTGTGTGAGGGGCAGTGTGAGGGAGAGTGTGTGAGGGGAGTGCCAAGAGGAATGTGAGGGGGAGTGCGTGGAGGGGGGCGTGTGCGAGGGGGAGTGTGAGGGGGAGTGTGTGAGGGGGAGTGTGTGACGGGGAGTGTGTGAGGGGCAGTGTGAGGGAGAGTGTGTGAGGGGAGTGTGTGAGGGGAGAGTGTGTGAGGGGGAGTGTGAGGGGAATGTGTGAGGGGTGTGTGTCTGGGGGAGTGTGTGAGGGGGGAGTGTGTGAGGGGGAAGTGTGTGAGGGGGAGTGTGTGGGGGAGTGTGTGAGGGGGAGTGTGAGGGGGAGTGTGTGAGGGGGAGTGTGAGGGGGGAGTGTGTGAGGGGGGAGTGTGTGAGGGGGAGTGTGAGGGGGAGTGTGAGGGAGAGTGTGTGAGGGGGAGTGTGTGAGGGGGGTGTTTGTGAGGGGGGAGTGTGTGAGGGGGGGGTGTGAGGGGGAGTGTGTGAGGGGGAGTGTGTGTGAGGGGGAGTGTGAGGGGGAGTGTGTGAGGGGAGTGTGTGAGGGGGAGTGTGAGGGGGGAGTGTGTGAGGGGGAGTGTGTCAGGGGTAGTGTGAGGGGGAGTGTGAGGGGGAGTGTGTGTGGGGGAGTGTGTGAGGGGGAGTGTGTGTGGGGGGAGTGCGTGAGGGCGAGAGTGTGTGAGGGGGGAGTGTGTGATGCGGGGTGTGTGAGAGGGAAATGTGTGAGGGGGAGTGTGTGAGGGGGAGAGTGAGGGGGAGTGTGTGAGGGGAGTGTGTGAGGGGGAGTGTGAGGGGGAGTGTGTGAGGGGGAGTGTGTGTGGGGGGGAGTGCGTGAGGGCGAGAGTGTGTGAGGGGGGAGTGTGTGATGCGGGAGTGTGTGAGAGGGAAATGTGTGAGGGGGAGTGTGTGAGGGGGAGAGTGAGGGGGAGTGTGTGAGGGGGAGTGTGTGAGGTGGGGAGTGTGTGAGGGGGAGTGTGAGGGGGGAGTGCGTGAGGGGAGTGTGTGAGGGAGGTGTGAGGGGGAGTGTGGGGGAGTGTGTCAGGGGGAGTGTGAGGGGGAGTGTGAGGGGGAGTGTGTGAGGGGGGGAGTGCGTGAGGGGGAGAGTGTTTGAGGGGGGGAGTGTGTGAGGGGGGAAGTGTGTGAGGGGGGAGTGTGTGAGGGGGGAGTGTGTGAGAGGGAAGTGTGTGAGGGGGAGTGTGTGAGGTGGGGTGTGTGTGAGGTGGGGGTGTGTGTGAGGGGAGTGTGAGGGTGAGTGCGTGAGGGGGAGTGCGTGAGGGGGAATGTGTGAGGGGGAGTGTGAGGGGGAGTGTGTGAGGGGGAGTGTGTCAGGGGTAGTGTGAGGGGAAGTGTGAGGGGGAGTGTGAGGGGGAGTGTGTGAGGGGGAGTGTGTGAGGGGTAGTGTGAGGGGGGAGTGTGTGAGGGGAGTGTGTGAGGGGGAGTGTGTGAGGGGGAGGTGTGAGGGGAAGTGTGAGGGGGAGTGTGTGAGGGGGAGTGTGTGTGGGGGGGAGTGCGTGAGGGGGGAGTGTTTGAGGGGGGGAGTGTGTGAGGGGGGAGTGTGTGAGAGGGAAGTATGTGAGGTGGGAGTGTGTGTGAGTGGGGTGTGTGTGTGAGGGGGAGTGTGAGGGGGAGTGTGTGAGGGGAGTGTGTGAGGGGGAGTGTGAGGGGGAGTGTGTGAGGGGGAGTGTGTCAGGGGTAGTGTGAGGGGAAGTGTGAGGGGGAGTGTGTGAGGGGGATTGTGTGAATGGGGGAGTGTGTGAAGGGGGGAGTGTGTGAGAGGGAGTTTGTGAGGGGAGGAGTGTGTGAGGGGGAGTGTGTGAGGGGGGAGTGTGTGAGGGGGGAGTGTGTGAGGGGGAGTGTGTGAGGCGGGGAGTGTCTGAGGGGGAGTGTGTGAGGGGGAGTGTGTGAGGGGGAGTGTGTGAGGGGGGAGTGTGTGAGGGGGGAGTGTGTGAGGGGGAGTTTGTGAGGGGGGGAGTGTGTGTGGGGGAGTGTGTGAGAGGGAGTGTGTGAGGGCGGTGTGTGAGGGGGAGTGTGTGAGGGGGCGTGTGTGAGGGGGAGTGTGAGGGGGAGTGTGAGGGGGAGTGTGTGAGGGGGAGTGTGAGGGGGAGCGGTGGAGGGGGGAGTGTGTGAGTGGGAGTGTCAGGGGGAGTGTGAGGGGGAGTGTGTGAGAGGGGAGTGTGTGAGGAGTGTGTGAGGCGGAGTGTGTGAGGGGGGAGTGTATGCGGAGGGGAGTGTGTGAGGGAGGAGTGTGTGAGGGAGGAGTGTGTGATGGTGAGTGTGTGAGGGGGGAGTGAAGGGGGACTGTGTGAGGGGGAGTGTGAGGGGGGGAGTGCGTGAGGGGCAGTGTGAGGGGGAGTGTGTGATGCGGGAGTGTGTGAGGGGGAGTGTATGAGGGGCAGTGAGTGAGGGGGAGTGTGTGAGGGGGAGTGTGAGAGGGGGAGTGTGCGAGGGGGAGTGTGTGAGGGGGAGTGTGAGGGATGTGTGAGGGGGTGAGTGAGAGGGGGAGTGCGTGAGGGGCAGTGTGAGGGGGAGTGTGTGATGCGGGAGTGTGTGAGGGGGAGTGTGTCAGGGGGAGTGTGAGGGAGAGTGTGTGAGGGGGAGTGTGTGAGGGGGTGTTTGTGAGGGGGGAGTGTGTGAGGGGGGAGTGTGTGAGGGGGAGTGTGTGAGGGGGAGTGTGTGTGGGGGGGAGTGCGTGAGGGCGAGAGTGTGTGAGGGGGAGTGTGTGATGCGGGAGTGTGTGAGAGGGAAATGTGTGAGGGGGGAGTGTGTGAGGGGGAGAGTGAGGGGGAGTGTGTGAGGGGGAGTGTGTGAGGTGGGGAGTGTGTGTGAGGGGGAGTGTGAGGGGGAGTGCGTGAGGGGGAGTGTGTGAGGGGAAGGTGTGAGGGGGAGTGTGTGAGTGGGAGTGTGTGAGGGGGAGTGTGTGTGGGGGGGAGTGCGTGAGGGGGAGAGTGTTTGAGGGGGGGAGTGTCTGAGGGGAGTGTGTGAGGGGGAGTGTTGAGAGGGGGAGTGTGTGAGGGGGGGAGTGTGTGAGGGGGAGTTTGTGAGGGGGGGAGTGTGTGTGGGGGAGTGTGTGAGAGGGAGTGTGTGAGGGCGGTGTGTGAGGGGGAGTGTGTGAGGGGGCGTGTGTGAGGGGGAGTGTGTGAGCGGGAGTGTGAGGGGGAGCGGTGGAGGGGGGAGTGTGTGAGTGGGAGTGTCAGGGGGAGTGTGAGGGGGAGTGTGTGAGGGGGGAGTGTGTGAGGGGGAGTGTGTGAGGCGGAGTGTGTGAGGGGGGAGTGTATGCGGAGGGGAGTGTGTGAGGGAGGAGTGTGTGATGGTGAGTGTGTGAGGGGCAGTGTGAGGGGGAGTGTGTGATGGTGAGTGTGTCAGGGGTAGTGTGAGGGGAAGTGTGAGGGGGGAGTGTGAGGGGGAGTGTGTGAGGGGGAGTGTGTGAGGGGTAGTGTGAGGGGGGAGTGTGTGAGGGGGAGTGTGTGAGGGGGGAGTGTGTGAGGGGGAGTGTGTGAGGGGAAGTGTGAGGGGGAGTGTGTGAGGGGGAGTGTGTGTGGGGGGGAGTGCGTGAGGGGGAGAGTGTTTGAGGGGGGAGTGTGTGAGGGGGGAGTGTGTGAGAGGGAAGTATGTGAGGTGGGGAGTGTGTGTGAGGTGGGGTGTGTGTGAGGGGGAGTGTGAGGGGGAGTGTGTGAGGGGAGTGTGTGAGGGGGAGTGTGAGGGGGAGTGTGTGAGGGGGAGTGTGTCAGGGGTAGTGTGAGGGGAAGTGTGAGGGGGAGTGTGTGAGGGGGATTGTGTGAATGGGGGAGTGTGTGAAGGGGGGAGTGTGTGAGAGGGAGTTTGTGAGGGGAGGAGTGTGTGAGGGGGAGTGTGTGGGGGGGGAGTGTGTGTGGGGGAGTGTGTGAGAGGGAGTGTGTGAGGGCAGGTGTGTGAGGGGGAGTTGTGTGAGGGGGCGTGTGTGAGGGGGAGTGTGAGGGGGAGTGTGAGGGGGAGTGTGTGAGGGGGCGTGTGTGAGGGGGAGTGTGAGGGGGAGTGTGAGGGGGAGTGTGTGAGGGGGAGTGTGAGGGGGAGCGGTGGAGGGGGGAGTGTGTGAGTGGGAGTGTCAGGGGGAGTGTGAGGGGGAGTGTGTGAGGGGGGAGTGTGTGAGGGGGAGTGTGTGAGGCGGAGTGTGTGAGGGGGGAGTGTATGCGGAGGGGAGTGTGTGAGGGAGGAGTGTGTGATGGTGAGTGTGTGAGGGGGGGAGTGAAAGGGGGACTGTGTGAGGGGGAGTGTGAGGGGGGGAGTGCGTGAGGGGCAGTGTGAGGGGGAGTGTGTGATGCGGGAGTGTGTGAGGGGGAGTGTATGAGGGGGAGTGAGTGAGGGGGAGTGTGTGAGGGGGAGTGTGAGAGGGGGAGTGTGCGAGGGGGAGTGTGTGAGGGGGAGTGTGAGGATGTGTGAGGGGGTGAGTGAGAGGGGGAGTGCGTGAGGGGCAGTGTGAGGGGGAGTGTGTGATGCGGGAGTGTGTGAGGGAGAGTGTGTGAGGGGGAGTGTGTGAGGGGTAGTGTGTGAGGGGCAGTGTGAGGGAGAGTGTGTGAGGGGGGAGTGTGTGAGGGGGAATGTGAGGGGGAGTGTGTGAGGGGGAGTGTGTGAGGGGGAGTGTGTGAGAGCGGAGTGTGTGAGGGGGAGTGTGTGAGGGGGAGTGTGTGAGGGGGAGTGTGTGAGGGGGGAGTGTGTGAGGGGGAGTGTGTGAGGGGGAGTGTGTCAGGGGGAGTGTGAGGGAGAGTGTGTGAGGGGGAGTGTGTGAGGGGGGTGTTTGTGAGGGGGGAGTGTGTGAGGGGGTGTGTGTGAGGGGGAGTGTGTGAGGGGGGTGTTTGTGAGGGGGAGTGTGTGAGGGGGAGTGTGTGAGGGAGAGTGTGTGAGGGGGAGTGTGAGGGGAATGTGTGAGGGGTGTGTGTCTGGGGGAGTGTGTGAGGGGGGAGTGTGTGAGGGGGAAGTGTGTGAGGGGGAGTGTGTGGGGGAGTGTGTGAGGGGGAGTGTGAGGGGGGAGTGTGTGAGGGGGAGTGTGAGGGGGGAGTGTGTGAGGGGGGAGTGTGTGAGGGGGAGTGTGAGGGGGAGTGTGAGGGAGAGTGTGTGAGGGGGAGTGTGTGAGGGGGGTGTTTGTGAGGGGGGAGTGTGTGAGGGGGGGTGTGTGAGGGGGAGTGTGTGAGGGGGAGTGTGTGTGGGGGTGGAGTGCGTGAGGGCGAGAGTGTGTGAGGGGGGAGTGTGTGATGCGGGAGTGTGTGAGAGGGAAATGTGTGAGGGGGAGTGTGTGAGGGGGAGAGTGAGGGGGAGTGTGTGAGGGGGAGTGTGTGAGGTGGGGAGTGTGTGTGAGGGGGAGTGTGAGGGGGAGTGCGTGAGGGGGAGTGTGTGAGGGGAAGGTGTGAGGGGGAGTGTGAGGGGGAGTGTGTCAGGGGGAGTGTGAGGGGGAGTGTGAGGGGGAGTGTGTGAGGGGGGGAGTGCGTGAGGGGGAGAGTGTTTGAGGGGGGGAGTGTGTGAGGGGGGAAGTGTGTGAGGGGGGAGTGTGTGAGGGGGGAGTGTGTGAGAGGGAAGTGTGTGAGGGGGAGTGTGTGAGGTGGGG
>NW_027597191.1:0-95801 GCF_964194155.1 Cetorhinus maximus | reverse complement strand
GTTGTAGCCTGTGAGATGCTCGGGCAGAATCAAAACCATTTTTTTATATATAATTCTCTCCCGGAGGTGAGCAGCCTAACACTGGACCTGGTCCTGGATCCTACCAGTGCAGCTCCTCACCCTCACACACCCAGCAGACAGCAGCAGAACCCTCGAGAGTCAGTCACGAGCGCTGTAAAACTAACATTACCTCGTGGGCCTAATGTTGGCCGTGGCCCAATCTCCATGGGTCTCGATCCAGGGGGCCCCTGCTGCATCTGAACCATTTCCTGTTGCTGTCGCTCATGTTCCAGTAAGGCTGCAGCCTGTGAATGCAGAGGAGAGAGAGAGAGAGAGGGAAAGAAGACAGCTGAGAGTGAGCAGCAGGATAAAGGTCTACAGATCATCTATTTGTAAGCGTGTGTGCAGACACTGTACATCCGAGCTTCGACACCTCACCATCTGCACCCACCCCGTCCCCCACACACAACTCGCCCCTCCACCAACCTTCCAGGTAACCCTACACTCACTCCCACACACTTCCACTCTCACAGGCAGCCCTACACAAGGCCCCTCCCCGTGCCCGCTTAGAAAGACAGCCCTACACACGCATGTCCCCTCTCCCTCAGTTTTACAGCAGTCCCTCACAGACGCGCAGTCTGGCCCCCTCATCGTTGAAGGACCCACAAGGGGGTCAACTTCAATGCCTGACAGAACATTACCCGTTTCTGCTGTTCGAGCAACTCCTGATCTTTGATCTGTTCATCAAACATCCGCTCACCACCCTGGAGGAGAAGAAACAGGTCACAGATTCAAACAAGGCACCTCATGTTTCTGCGAAATGTGCTCAAACAGGGCATCTCTCAGTGTTAAACACTGCCATTTCACATCTACTCTGCAAGGTGAGACTAACCCCGAGTGACCTTTCAAGCCAGGAGCTTAGTCACCGAGTGTCAGCAAATTCTCACACATTGGAGGGGACTAGAGTCAGCTTGTCCTGTTCCTGCTTTCACCCAGTGCCGACAGGATCCCGATCCCCGAGAGATTTCCCTCTCTCCCACAGGATCGCGATCCCAGACAGATTTCCCTCTCTCCCACAGGATCCCGATCCCCGAGAGATTTCCCTCTCTCCTACAGGATCGCGATCCCAGACAGATTTCCCTCTCTCCTACAGGATCGCGATCCCAGACAGATTTCCCTCTCTCCTACAGGATCGTGATCCCAGACAGATTTCCCTCTCTCCTACAGGATCGCGATCCCAGACAGATTTCCCTCTCTCCTACAGGATCCCGATCCCTGAGAGAGTTCCCCCTCTCCCACAGGATCGCAATCCCACGACAAGTTTCCCCCTCTACCACTGGATAGTGATCCCAGACAAGTTTCCCTCTCCCCTACAGGATCTCGATCCCAGACAGATTTCCCTCCCTCCTACAGGATCTCGATCCCAGACAGATTTCCCTCCTTTTCCTACAGGATCACAATCTCAGGCAGATTTCTCTCTCTCCTACAGGATCTCGATCCCAGACATATTTCCCTCTCCCCTACAGGGATCGTGGTCCCAGACAGATTCCCCTCCCTCCTACAGGATCCCGATCCCAGACAGATTTCCCTCTCTCCTACAGGGATCGTGAATCCCAGACAGATTCCCCTCTCTCCTACATGATCGCGATCCCAGACAGATTTCCCTCTCTCCTACAGGGTTCGTGAACCCAGACAGATTCCCCTCTCTCCTACACGATCGCGATCCCAGACAGATTTCCCTCTCTCCTACAGGGATCGTGAACCCAGACAAATTTCCCTCTCTCCTACAGGCATCGTGAACCCAGACGGATTTCCCTCTCTCCTACAGGCATCGTGAACCCAGACGGATTTCCCTCTCTCCTACAGGATCTCGATCCCTGGCAGTATTCCCTCTCTCCCACAGGGTCACAATCCCAGACAGATTTCCCACTCTCTTACAGGATCGCGATCCCAGACAGATTTCCCTCTCTCCTACAGGGATCGTGAACCCAGACAGATTCCCCTCTCTCCTACACGATCGCGATCCCAGACAGATTCCCCTCTCTCCTACACGACCGCGATCCCAGACAGATTTCTCTCTCTCCTACAGGCATCGTGAACCCAGACGGATTTCCCTCTCTCCTACAGGATCACGATCCCAGACAGATTTCCCTCTCTCCCACAGGATCACGATCCCAGACAGATTTCCCTCTCTCCCACAGGATCACGATCCCAGACAGATTTCTCCCTCTCCTACAGGGATCGTGAACCCAGACAAATTTCCCTCTCTCCTACAGGCATCGTGAACCCAGACGGATTTCCCTCTCTCCTACAGGATCTCGATCCCTGGCAGTATTCCCTCTCTCCCACAGGGTCACAATCCCAGACAGATTTCCCACTCTCTTACAGGATCGCGATCCCAGACAGATTTCCCTCTCTCCTACAGGGATCGTGAACCCAGACAGATTCCCCTCTCTCCTACACGACCGCGATCCCAGACAGATTTCTCTCTCTCTTACAGGCATCGTGAACCCAGACGGATTTCCCTCTCTCCTACAGGATCACGATCCCAGACAGATTTCCCTCTCTCCCACAGGATCACGATCCCAGACAGATTTCCCTCTCTCCCACAGGATCACGATCCCAGACAGATTTCTCCCTCTCCTACAGGATCGCGATCCCAGACAGATTTCCCTCTCTCCTACAGGCATCGTGAACCCAGACGGATTTCCCTCTCTCCTACAGGATCGCGATCCCAGACAGATTTTTCTCTCTCCCAAAGGATCCCGCTCCCTGGGAGAGTTCCCCCTCTCCCACAGGATCGCAATCCCACGACAAGTTTCCCCCTCTACCACTGGATCGTGATCCCAGACAAGTTTCCCTCTCCCCTACAGGATCTCGATCCCAGACAGATTTCCCTCCCTTTCCTACAGGATCACAATCTCAGGCAGATTTCCCTCTCTCCTACAGGATCGCGATCCCAGACAGATTTCCCTCTCTCCTACAGGATCTCGATCCCAGACAGATTTCCCTCCCTCCTACAGGATCTCGATCCCAGACAGATTTCCCTCCCTTTCCTACAGGATCACAATCTCAGGCAGATTTCCCTCTCTCCTACAGGATCGCGATCCCAGACAGATTTCCCTCTCTCCTACAGGATCCCGATCCCAGACAGATTTCCCTCTCTCCTACAGGGATCGTGAACCCAGACAGATTTCCCTCTCTCCTACAGGGATCGTGAACCCAGACAGATTTCCCTCTCTCCTACAGGATCCCGATCCCAGACAGATTTCCCTCTCTCCTACAGGATCGCGATCCCAGACAGATTTCCCTCTCTCCTACAGGATCCCGATCCCTGAGAGAGTTCCCCCTCTCCCACAGGATCGCAATCCCACGACAAGTTTCCCCCTCTACCACTGGATAGTGATCCCAGACAAGTTTCCCTCTCCCCTACAGGATCTCGATCCCAGACAGATTTCCCTCCCTCCTACAGGATCTCGATCCCAGACAGATTTCCCTCCTTTTCCTACAGGATCACAATCTCAGGCAGATTTCCCTCTCTCCTACAGGATCTCGATCCCAGACATATTTCCCTCTCCCCTACAGGGATCGTGGTCCCAGACAGATTCCCCTCCCTCCTACAGGATCCCGATCCCAGACAGATTTCCCTCTCTCCTACAGGGATCGTGAATCCCAGACAGATTCCCCTCTCTCCTACATGATCGCGATCCCAGACAGATTTCCCTCTCTCCTACAGGGTTCGTGAACCCAGACAGATTCCCCTCTCTCCTACACGATCGCGATCCCAGACAGATTTCCCTCTCTCCTACAGGGATCGTGAACCTAGACAAATTTCCCTCTCTCCTACAGGCATCGTGAACCCAGACGGATTTCCCTCTCTCCTACAGGCATCGTGAACCCAGACGGATTTCCCTCTCTCCTACAGGATCTCGATCCCTGGCAGTATTCCCTCTCTCCCACAGGGTCACAATCCCAGACAGATTTCCCACTCTCTTACAGGATCGCGATCCCAGACAGATTTCCCTCTCTCCTACAGGGATCGTGAACCCAGACAGATTCCCCTCTCTCCTACACGATCGCGATCCCAGACAGATTCCCCTCTCTCCTACACGACCGCGATCCCAGACAGATTTCTCTCTCTCCTACAGGCATCGTGAACCCAGACGGATTTCCCTCTCTCCTACAGGATCTCGATCCCTGGCAGTATTCCCTGTCTCCCACAGGGTCACAATCCCAGACAGATTTCCCACTCTCTTACAGGATCACGATCCCAGACAGATTTCCCTCTCTCCCACAGGATCACGATCCCAGACAGATTTCTCCCTCTCCTACAGGATCGCGATCCCAGACAGATTTCCCTCTCTCCTACAGGCATCGTGAACCCAGGCGGATTTCCCTCTCTCCTACAGGGATCGTGAACCCAGACAGATTCCCCTCTCTCCTACACGATCGCGATCCCAGACAGATTCCCCTCTCTCCTACACGACCGCGATCCCAGACAGATTTCTCTCTCTCCTACAGGCATCGTGAACCCAGACGGATTTCCCTCTCTCCTACAGGATCTCGATCCCTGGCAGTATTCCCTGTCTCCCACAGGGTCACAATCCCAGACAGATTTCCCACTCTCTTACAGGATCGCGATCCCAGACAGATTTCCCTCTCTCCTACAGGATCCCGATCCCAGACAGATTTCCCTCTCTCCTACAGGGATCGTGAACCCAGACAGATTCCCATCTCTCCTACAGGATCACGATCCCAGACAGATTTCCCTCTCTCCTACAGGGATCGTGAACCCAGACAGATTCCCCTCTCTCCTACACGATCGCGATCCCAGACAGATTTCCCTCTCTCCTACAGGCATCGTGAACCCAGACGGATTTCCCTCTCTCCTACAGGATCTCGATCCCCGGCAGTATTCCCTCTCTCCCACAGGGTCACAATCCCAGACAGATTTCCCCCTCTCCCACAGGATCGCGATACCAGATATATTTCCCTCCCTCCTACAAGATCTCGATCCCTGACAGATTTCCCCCTCTCCCACTGGATCGTGATTGCAGACAGATTTCCCTCTCTGCCACAGGATCCCGATCCCTGAGAGAGTTCCCCCTCTCCTATAGGATCTTGATCCCAGAAATATTTCCCTTCGCCTACAGGATTACGATCCCAGACAAGTTGCCCTCTCTCCTACAGGATCTTGATCCCTGGCAGTATTCCCTCTCTCCACAGGGTCACTATCCCAGACAGATTTCCCTCTCTCCCACAGGGTCACTATCCCAGACAGATTTCCCTCTCTCCCACAGGGTCACTATCCCGGACAGATTTCCCTCTCTCCCACAGGGTCACTATCCCAGACAGGTTTCCCTCTCTCCTACAGGATCGCGATCCCAGACAGATTTCCCTCTCTCCTACAGGATCGCGATCCCAGACAGATTTCTCCCTCTCCTACAGGATCGTGATCCCAGACAGATTTCTCCCTCTCCCACAGGGTCACTATCCCAGACAGATTTCCCTCTCTCCTACAGGATCGTGATCCCAGACAGATTTCCCTCTCTCCTACAGGATCGCGATCCCAGACAGATTTCCCTCTCTCCTACAGGATCGCGATCTCAAACAGATTTCCCTCTCTCCGACAGGATCGTGATCCCAGACATATTTCCCTCTCTCCCACAGGATCGCGATCCCAGACATATTTCCCTCTCTCCCACAGGATCACGATCTCAGGCAGATTTCTCCCTCTCCTACAGGATCGCGATCCCAGACAGATTTCCCTCTCTCCTACAGGATTGCGATCCCAGACAGATTTCCCTCTCTCCTACAGGATCGCGATCTCAGACAGATTTCCCTCTCTCCGACAGGATCACGATCCCAGACAGATTTCCCTCTCTCCTACAGGATCGCGATCCCAGACAGATTTCCCTCTCTCCTACAGGATCGCGATCTCAGACAGATTTCCCTCTCTCCGACAGGATCCCGATTCCAGACAGATTTCCCTCTCTCCTACAGGATCCCGATCCCAGACAGATTTCCCTCTCTCCTACAGGATCGCGATCCCAGACAGATTTCCCTCTCTCTGACAGGATCACGATCCCAGACAGATTTCCCTCTCTCCTACAGGATCGTGATCCCAGACAGATTTCCCTCTCTCCTACAGGATCGCGATCCCAGACAGATTTCCCTCTCTCCTACACGATCGCGATCCCAGATAGATTTCCCTCTCTCCTACAGGATAGCGATCCCAGACATACTTCCCTCTCTCCTACAGGATCGCGATCCCAAACAGATTTCCCTCTCTCCGACAGGATCACGATCCCAGACATATTTCCCTCTCTCCTACAGGATCGCGATCACAGACAGATTTCTCCCTCTACCACAGGATCGCGATCCCAGACAGATTTCTCCCTCTACCACAGGGTCACTATCCCTGACAGATTTCCCTCTCTCCTACAGGATCTCGATCACAGACAGATTCCCTCCTCACCCACAAGACAACCATAGCCTATCCTTCATTGTCATTGGGTCAATAACCCTCACACTGAGTCCATTATCATATCCACCACAGCAGCTCATCGCCACTTTCTCAAAGCCAACTAGGAATAAGCAATAAAATCACAGCCTTGCCAGCAACGCCCACATCTTAAAACATTCTAGCGTGGAAGCAGAGATGGGGCAGCGCGCGGGAGGAAGAGACAGAGAGAAAGAGTGAGGGAGTGAGAACATAAGAATCTGGAAAGGATGTGAGAAAAAGGTGGGAAAAACAGACTTCTGGTGGGCAAGGCTGACCCAGATCCAATGGACTTGAACAGCCTCCTTTTTTGCTACACTTGCTATGACTCTGATGATGGTGTCCCGACAGTGCCCAGTGACAATGACGTGTCCAGAAGGTGGGTCTACTTCCAATCTCTAAGGACTAACTGATCAGAGAGATTCGTAAACACACAGGGTCCCATTGTTAAACTCCATTCCCCACCAGCAACCACCCCCCCCCGACCCACCCAACCCACTCCGGTTGTGAGTCTCTTACCTGCTTTGCCCGTTCCTCCTGCTGGATCAGGATGGCTGCCTGCTGCTGTGCCAGTTTGAGCCGCTCCTCCTCAGACAGGGTAGACGGGTCCACCGAGGGCATGTGGAGACGGGGGCCCATTCCGGGCGGGACCACCCCCATGGGGAAGCCCATCTGCATCCCGGGAGGAGGGGGCATGCGGGGCACCCCCATTGTCCGAGGGGGCAGCTGCATGCCAGGCACCTGTCGAAGGGGAAAAGGAAACATCATAAGGTGGGGTGCAGGAGGGGAGCGGAGACAGTGCAGTGAATTTTCTAACAACAAACAGTGGGTCCTGGGAGCAAAACATTGGTGTTCCTCTCTCTCTCCTCTCTCGTGTCACAGACACAGACTCCCTTACTTGGTACAGGAGGACACAGAACTTCCATTACCAGCTGCACAGGGACAGAAATCGGTGGGGGGGGGAGTTGGGGGTCTTGGGGAGAGTGAGAGGGCTGCTTCAGTTCAGTAAACCTTCCGATCTCTAACCTAGAGCTTCCCAATGTGACCCATTCTAACACTAGATCATTAAGGTGACTCCCTGCAAAAGGCAGCAGAGCAACTTTCAGTAAATGATTAATAAAAACCATGTAAATACGAAAATCTGTATTCTGATCAGGGAAGCCACTTTAACTTTGTAAAAACATTCTTATTTCAGGTATTTATGCAGGTTTCAGCCAAGCCCTCCGTATTCCCCAAGAGAAAACTCAGTGAAGACTCCATCCTCCCACTCCCTGGCCCAGGGTGGCAGAGTGTGTCCAGCTTCACTCTGCCCCCTATAAAGATGGCAGTGTGTGTGTCTCACTTCACTCCACCCCCTATAAAGATGGCAGTGTGTGTGTCTCACTTCACTCCGCCCCCTATAAAGATGGCAGTGTGTGTCCAGCTACACTCTGCCCCCTATAAAGATGGCGGTGTGTGTGTCTCCCTTCACTCCGCCCCCTATAAAGATGGCAGTGTGTGTCCAGCTTCACTCCGCCCCCTATAACGATGGCAGTGTGTGTGTCTCACGTCACTCCGCCCCCTATAAAGATGGCAGTGTGTGTGTCTCGTTTCACTCCGCCCCCTATAAAGATGACAGTGTGTGTGTCTCGCTTCACTCCGCCCCCTATAAAGATGGCAGTGTGTGTGTCTCACTTCACTCCGCCCCCTATAAAGATGGCAGTGTGTGTGTCACGCTTCAATATGCCCCCTATAAAGATGGCAGTGTGCGTGTCTCACTTCACTCCGCCCCCTATAAAGATGGCAGTGTGTGTGTCTCACTTCACTCCACCCCCTATAAAGATGGCAGTGTGTGTGTCTCACTTCATTCCGCCCCCTATAAAGATGGCAGTGTGTGTGCCCAGCTTCACTCCGCCCCCTATAAAGATGGCAGTGTGTGTGTGTCTCACTTCACTCCGCCCCCTATAAAGATGGCAGTGTGTGTCCAGCTTCACTCCGCCCCCTTTAAAGATGGCAGTGTGTGTCTCACTTCACTCCGCCCCCTATAAAGATGGCAGTGTGTGTCTCGTTTCACTCCGCCCCCTATAAAGATGGCAGTGTGTGTGTCTCACTTCACTCCGCCCCCTATGAAGATGGCAGTGTGCGTGTCTCACTTCACTCCGCCCCCTATAAAGATGGCAGTGTGTGTGTCTCACTTCACTCCACCCCCTATAAAGATGGCAGTGTGTGTGTCTCACTTCACTCCGCCCCCTATAAAGATGGCAGTGTGTGTCCAGCTTCACTCCGCCCCCTTTAAAGATGGCAGTGTGTGTGCCACGCTTCACTCCGTCTCCTATAAAGATGGCAGTGTGTGTGTCTCACTTCACTCCGCCCCCTATAAAGATGGCAGTGTATGTGTCTCATTTCACTCCGCCCCCTATAAAGATGGCAGTGTGTCTCACTTCACTCCGCCTCCTATAAAGATGGCAGTGTGTGTGTCTCGCTTCACTCCGCCCCCTATAAAGATGGCAGTGTGTGTGTGTCTCACTTCACTCCGCCCCCATAAAGATGGCAGTGTGTGTCCCACTTCACTCCGCCCCCTATAACGATGGCAGTGTGTGTGTCTCACTTCACTCCGCCCCCTATAAAGATGGCAGTGTGTGTGTCTCACTTCACTCCGCCCCATATAAAGATGGCAGTGTGTGTGTCTCACTTCACTCCGCCCCCTATAAAGATGGCAGTGTGTGTGTCTCACTTCACTCCGCCCCCTATAAAGATGGCAGTGTGTGTGTCTCATTTCACTCCGCCCCCTATAAAGATGGCAGTGTGTGTGTCTCATTTCACTCCGCCCCCTATAAAGATGGCAGTGTGTGTGCCACGCTTCACTCCGTCTCCTATAAAGATGGCAGTGTGTGTGCCACGCTTCACTCCGTCTCCTATAAAGATGGCAGTGTGTGTGCCACGCTTCACTCCGCCCCCTATAAAGATGGCAGTGTGTGTGTCCAGCTTCACTCCGTCCCCTATAAAGATGGCGGTGCGTGTGTCCCGCTTCACTCTGCCCCCTATAAAGATGGCAGTGTGTGTGCCCAGCTTCACTCCGCCCCCTATAAAGATGGCAGTGTGTGTGTGTCTCACTTCACTCCGCCCCCTATAAAGATGGCAGTGTGTGTCCAGCTTCACTCCGCCCCCTATAAAGATGGCAGTGTGTGTCTCACTTCACTCCGCCCCCTATAAAGATGGCAGTGTGTGTCTCGTTTCACTCCGCCCCCTATAAAGATGGCAGTGTGTGTCTCGCTTCACTCCGCCCCCTATAAAGATGGCAGTGTGTGTGTCACGCTTCAATACGCCCCCTATAAAGATGGCAGTGTGCGTGTCTCACTTCACTCCGCCCCCTATAAAGATGGCAGTGTGTGTGTGTCTCACTTCACTCCGCCCCCTATAAAGATGGCAGTGTGTGTCCAGCTTCACTCCGCCCCCTTTAAAGATGGCAGTGTGTGTCTCACTTCACTCCGCCCCCTATAAAGATGGCAGTGTGTGTCTCGTTTCACTCCGCCCCCTATAAAGATGGCAGTGTGTGTGTCTCACTTCACTCCGCCCCCTATGAAGATGGCAGTGTGCGTGTCTCACTTCACTCCGCCCCCTATAAAGATGGCAGTGTGTGTGTCTCACTTCACTCCACCCCCTATAAAGATGGCAGTGTGTGTGTCTCACTTCACTCCGCCCCCTATAAAGATGGCAGTGTGTGTCCAGCTTCACTCCGCCCCCTTTAAAGATGGCAGTGTGTGTGCCACGCTTCACTCCGTCTCCTATAAAGATGGCAGTGTGTGTGTCTCACTTCACTCCGCCCCCTATAAAGATGGCAGTGTATGTGTCTCATTTCACTCCGCCCCCTATAAAGATGGCAGTGTGTCTCACTTCACTCCGCCTCCTATAAAGATGGCAGTGTGTGTGTCTCGCTTCACTCCGCCCCCTATAAAGATGGCAGTGTGTGTGTGTCTCACTTCACTCCGCCCCCATAAAGATGGCAGTGTGTGTCCCACTTCACTCCGCCCCCTATAACGATGGCAGTGTGTGTGTCTCACTTCACTCCGCCCCCTATAAAGATGGCAGTGTGTGTGTCTCACTTCACTCCGCCCCATATAAAGATGGCAGTGTGTGTGTCTCACTTCACTCCGCCCCCTATAAAGATGGCAGTGTGTGTGTCTCACTTCACTCCGCCCCCTATAAAGATGGCAGTGTGTGTGTCTCATTTCACTCCGCCCCCTATAAAGATGGCAGTGTGTGTGTCTCATTTCACTCCGCCCCCTATAAAGATGGCAGTGTGTGTGCCACGCTTCACTCCGTCTCCTATAAAGATGGCAGTGTGTGTGCCACGCTTCACTCCGTCTCCTATAAAGATGGCAGTGTGTGTGCCACGCTTCACTCCGCCCCCTATAAAGATGGCAGTGTGTGTGTCCAGCTTCACTCCGTCCCCTATAAAGATGGCGGTGCGTGTGTCCCGCTTCACTCTGCCCCCTATAAAGATGGCAGTGTGTGTGCCCAGCTTCACTCCGCCCCCTATAAAGATGGCAGTGTGTGTGTGTCTCACTTCACTCCGCCCCCTATAAAGATGGCAGTGTGTGTCCAGCTTCACTCCGCCCCCTATAAAGATGGCAGTGTGTGTCTCACTTCACTCCGCCCCCTATAAAGATGGCAGTGTGTGTCTCGTTTCACTCCGCCCCCTATAAAGATGGCAGTGTGTGTCTCGCTTCACTCCGCCCCCTATAAAGATGGCAGTGTGTGTGTCACGCTTCAATACGCCCCCTATAAAGATGGCAGTGTGCGTGTCTCACTTCACTCCACCCCCTATAAAGATGGCAGTGTGTGTGCCACGCTTCACTCCGTCTCCTATAAAGATGGCAGTGTGTGTGCCACGCTTCACTCCGTCTCCTATAAAGATGGCAGTGTGTGTGTCTCATTTCACTCCACCCCCTATAAAGATGGCAGTGTGTGTGCCACGCTTCACTCCGCCCCCTATAAAGATGGCAGTGTGTGTGTCCAGCTTCACTCCGTCCCCTATAAAGATGGCGGTGCGTGTGTCCCGCTTCACTCTGCCCCCTATAAAGATGGCAGTGTGTGTGCCCAGCTTCACTCCGCCCCCTATAAAGATGGCAGTGTGTGTGTGTCTCACTTCACTCCGCCCCCTATAAAGATGGCAGTGTGTGTGTCTCATTTCACTCCGCCCCCTATAAAGATGGCAGTGTGTGTGTGTCTCATTTCACTCAACCCCCTATAAAGATGGCAGTGTGTGTGCCACGCTTCACTCCGTCTCCTATAAAGATGGCAGTGTGTGTGCCACGCTTCACTCTGTCTCCTATAAAGATGGCAGTGTGTGTGCCACGCTTCACTCCGCCCCCTATAAAGATGGCAGTGTGTGTGTCTCGTTTCACTCCGCCCCCTATAAAGATGGCAGTGTGTGTCTCGCTTCACTCCGCCCCCAATAAAGATGGCAGTGTGTGTGTCACGCTTCAATACGCCCCCTATAAAGATGGCAGTGTGCGTGTCTCACTTCACTCCGCCCCCTATAAAGATGGCAGTGTGTGTGTCTCACTTCACTCCGCCCCCTATAAAGATGGCAGTGTGTGTGTCTCATTTCACTCCACCCCCTATAAAGATGGCAGTGTGTGTGTCTCATTTCAATCCGCCCCCTATAAAGATGGCAGTGTGTGTGTGTCTCATTTCACTCAACCCCCTATAAAGATGGCAGTGTGTGTGCCACGCTTCACTCCGTCTCCTATAAAGATGGCAGTGTGTGTGCCACGCTTCACTCTGTCTCCTATAAAGATGGCAGTGTGTGTGCCACGCTTCACTCCGCCCCCTATAAAGATGGCAGTGTGTGTGTCCAGCTTCACTCCGTCCCCTATAAAGATGGCGGTGCGTGTGTCCCGCTTCACTCTGCCCCCTATAAAGATGGCAGTGTGTGTGCCCAGCTTCACTCCGCCCCCTATAAAGATGGCAGTGTGTGTGTCTCGTTTCACTCCGCCCCCTATAAAGATGGCAGTGTGTGTGTCTCATTTCACTCCGCCCCCTATAAAGATGGCAGTGTGTGTGCCACGCTTCACTCCGTCTCCTATAAAGATGGCAGTGTGTGTGCCACGCTTCACTCCGTCTCCTATAAAGATGGCAGTGTGTGTGCCACGCTTCACTCCGCCCCCTATAAAGATGGCAGTGTGTGTGTCCAGCTTCACTCCGTCCCCTATAAAGATGGCGGTGCGTGTGTCCCGCTTCACTCTGCCCCCTATAAAGATGGCAGTGTGTGTGCCCAGCTTCACTCCGCCCCCTATAAAGATGGCAGTGTGTGTGTGTCTCACTTCACTCCGCCCCCTATAAAGATGGCAGTGTGTGTCCAGCTTCACTCCGCCCCCTATAAAGATGGCAGTGTGTGTCTCACTTCACTCCGCCCCCTATAAAGATGGCAGTGTGTGTCTCGTTTCACTCCGCCCCCTATAAAGATGGCAGTGTGTGTCTCGCTTCACTCCGCCCCCTATAAAGATGGCAGTGTGTGTGTCACGCTTCAATACGCCCCCTATAAAGATGGCAGTGTGCGTGTCTCACTTCACTCCATCCCCTATAAAGATGGCAGTGTGTGTGCCACGCTTCACTCCGTCTCCTATAAAGATGGCAGTGTGTGTGCCACGCTTCACTCCGTCTCCTATAAAGATGGCAGTGTGTGTGTCTCATTTCACTCCACCCCCTATAAAGATGGCAGTGTGTGTGCCACGCTTCACTCCGCCCCCTATAAAGATGGCAGTGTGTGTGTCCAGCTTCACTCCGTCCCCTATAAAGATGGCGGTGCGTGTGTCCCGCTTCACTCTGCCCCCTATAAAGATGGCAGTGTGTGTGCCCAGCTTCACTCCGCCCCCTATAAAGATGGCAGTGTGTGTGTGTCTCACTTCACTCCGCCCCCTATAAAGATGGCAGTGTGTGTGTCTCATTTCACTCCGCCCCCTATAAAGATGGCAGTGTGTGTGTGTCTCATTTCACTCAACCCCCTATAAAGATGGCAGTGTGTGTGCCACGCTTCACTCCGTCTCCTATAAAGATGGCAGTGTGTGTGCCACGCTTCACTCTGTCTCCTATAAAGATGGCAGTGTGTGTGCCACGCTTCACTCCGCCCCCTATAAAGATGGCAGTGTGTGTGTCCAGCTTCACTCCGTCCCCTATAAAGATGGCGGTGCGTGTGTCCCGCTTCACTCTGCCCCCTATAAAGATGGCAGTGTGTGTGCCCAGCTTCACTCCGCCCCCTATAAAGATGGCAGTGTGTGTGTCTCGTTTCACTCCGCCCCCTATAAAGATGGCAGTGTGTGTCTCGCTTCACTCCGCCCCCAATAAAGATGGCAGTGTGTGTGTCACGCTTCAATACGCCCCCTATAAAGATGGCAGTGTGCGTGTCTCACTTCACTCCGCCCCCTATAAAGATGGCAGTGTGTGTGTCTCACTTCACTCCGCCCCCTATAAAGATGGCAGTGTGTGTGTCTCATTTCACTCCACCCCCTATAAAGATGGCAGTGTGTGTGTCTCATTTCACTCCACCCCCTATAAAGATGGCAGTGTGTGTGCCACGCTTCACTCCGTCTCCTATAAAGATGGCAGTGTGTGTGCCACGCTTCACTCCGTCTCCTATAAAGATGGCAGTGTGTGTGTCTCATTTCACTCCACCCCCTATAAAGATGGCAGTGTGTGTGCCACGCTTCACTCCGCCCCCTATAAAGATGGCAGTGTGTGTGTCCAGCTTCACTCCGTCCCCTATAAAGATGGCGGTGCTTGTGTCCCGCTTCACTCTGCCCCCTATAAAGATGGCAGTGTGTGTGCCCAGCTTCACTCCGCCCCCTATAAAGATGGCAGTGTGTGTGTCTCACTTCACTCCGCCCCCTATAAAGATGGCAGTGTGTGTCCAGCTTCACTCCGCCCCCTATAAAGATGGCAGTGTGTGTCTCACTTCACTCCGCCCCCTATAAAGATGGCAGTGTGTGTGTCTCGTTTCACTCCGCCCCCTATAAAGATGGCAGTGTGTGTGTCTCGCTTCACTCCGCCCCCTATAAAGATGGCAGTGTGTGTGTCACGCTTCAATACGCCCCCTATAAAGATGGCAGTGTGCGTGTCTCACTTCACTCCGCCCCCTATAAAGATGGCAGTGTGCGTGTCTCACTTCACTCCGCCCCCTATAAAGATGGCAGTGTGTGTGTCTCACTTCACTCCACCCCCTATAAAGATGGCAGTGTGTGTCTCACTTCACTCCGCCCCCTATAAAGATGGCAGTGTGTGTGTCTCACTTCACTCCGCCCCCTATAAAGATGGCAGTGTGTGTCTCACTTCACTCCGCCCCCTATAAAGATGGCAGTGTGTGTGTCTCACTTCACTCCGCCCCCTATAAAGATGGCAGTGTGTGTGTCTCATTTCACTCCGCCCCCTATAAAGATGGCAGTGTGTGTCTCACTTCACTCCGCCCCCTATAAAGATGGCAGTGTGTGTCTCACTTCACTCCACCCCCTATAAAGATGGCAGTGTGTGTGTCTCACTTCACTCCGCCCCCTATAAAGATGGCAGTGTGTGTGTCCAGCTGCACTCCAACCCCTATAAAGATGGCAGTGTGTGTGTCCCACTTCACTCCGTCCCCTATAAAGATGGCAGTGTGTGTGTCTCACTTCACTCCACCCCCTATAAAGATGGCAGTGTGTGTGTGTCTCACTTCACTCCGCCCCCATAAAGATGGCAGTGTGTGTGTCCCACTTCACTCCGCCCCCTATAACGATGGCAGTGTGTGTGTCTCACTTCACTCCGCCCCCTATAAAGATGGCAGTGTGTGTGTCTCACTTCACTCCGCCCCCTATAAAGATGGCAGTGTGTGTGTCTCACTTCACTCCGCCCCCTATAAAGATGGCAGTGTGTGTGTCCAGCTGCACTCCAACCCCTATAAAGATGGCAGTGTGTGTGTCCCACTTCACTCCGCCCCCTATAAAGATGGCAGTGTGTGTGTCCCACTTCACTCCGCCCCCTATAAAGATGGCAGTGTGTGTGTCCAGCTTCACTCCGTCCCCTATAAAGATGGCGGTGCGTGTGTCCCGCTTCACTCTGCCCCCTATAAAGATGGCAGTGTGTGTGTGTCTCACTTCACTCCGCCCCCATAAAGATGGCAGTGTGTGTGTCCCACTTCACTCCGCCCCCTATAACGATGGCAGTGTGTGTGTCTCACTTCACTCCGCCCCCTATAAAGATGGCAGTGTGTGTGTCTCATTTCACTCCGCCCCCTATAAAGATGGCAGTGTGTGTGTCTCACTTCACTCCGCCCCCTATAAAGATGGCAGTGTGTGTGTCCAGCTGCACTCCAACCCCTATAAAGATGGCAGTGTGTGTGTCCCACTTCACTCCGCCCCCTATAAAGATGGCAGTGTGTGTGTCCCACTTCACTCCGCCCCCTATAAAGATGGCAGTGTGTGTGTCCAGCTTCACTCCGTCCCCTATAAAGATGGCGGTGCGTGTGTCCCGCTTCACTCTGCCCCCTATAAAGATGGCAGTGTGTGTGCCCAGCTTCACTCCGCCCCCTATAAAGATGGCAGTGTGTGTGTCTCACTTCACTCCGCCCCCTATAAAGATGGCAGTGTGTGTCCAGCTTCACTCCGCCCCCTATAAAGATGGCAGTGTGTGTCTCACTTCACTTCGCCCCCTATAAAGATGGCAGTGTGTGTGTCTCGTTTCACTCCGCCCCCTATAAAGATGGCAGTGTGTGTGTCTCGCTTCACTCCGCCCCCTATAAAGATGGCAGTGTGTGTGTCTCGCTTCAATACGCCCCCTATAAAGATGGCAGTGTGCGTGTCTCACTTCACTCTGCCCCCTATAAAGATGGCAGTGTGTGTGTCTCACTTCACTCCACCCCCTATAAAGATGGCAGTGTGTGTCTCACTTCACTCCACCCACTATAAAGATGGCAGTGTGTGTGTCTCACTTCACTCCGCCCCCTATAAAGATGGCAGTGTGTGTCTCACTTCACTCCGCCCCCTATAAAGATGGCAGTGTGTGTGTCTCACTTCACTCCGCCCCCTATAAAGATGGCAGTGTGTGTGTCTCATTTCACTCCGCCCCCTATAAAGATGGCAGTGTGTGTGTGTCTCATTTCACTCAACCCCCTATAAAGATGGCAGTGTGTGTGCCACGCTTCACTCCGTCTCCTATAAAGATGGCAGTGTGTGTGCCACGCTTCACTCTGTCTCCTATAAAGATGGCAGTGTGTGTGCCACGCTTCACTCCGCCCCCTATAAAGATGGCAGTGTGTGTGTCCAGCTTCACTCCGTCCCCTATAAAGATGGCGGTGCGTGTGTCCCGCTTCACTCTGCCCCCTATAAAGATGGCAGTGTGTGTGCCCAGCTTCACTCCGCCCCCTATAAAGATGGCAGTGTGTGTGTCGCGTTTCACTCCGCCCCCTATAAAGATGGCAGTGTGTGTCTCGCTTCACTCCGCCCCCAATAAAGATGGCAGTGTGTGTGTCACGCTTCAATACGCCCCCTATAAAGATGGCAGTGTGCGTGTCTCACTTCACTCCGCCCCCTATAAAGATGGCAGTGTGTGTGTCTCACTTCACTCCGCCCCCTATGAAGATGGCAGTGTGCGTGTCTCACTTCACTCCACCCCCTATAAAGATGGCAGTGTGTCTCACTTCACTCCGCCCCCTATAAAGATGGCAGTGTGTGTGTCTCATTTCACTCCACCCCCTATAAAGATGGCAGTGTGTGTGTCTCATTTCACTCCGCCCCCTATAAAGATGGCAGTGTGTGTGCCACGCTTCACTCCGTCTCCTATAAAGATGGCAGTGTGTGTGCCACGCTTCACTCCGTCTCCTATAAAGATGGCAGTGTGTGTGTCTCATTTCACTCCACCCCCTATAAAGATGGCAGTGTGTGTGCCACGTTTCACTCCGCCCCCTATAAAGATGGCAGTGTGTGTGTCCAGCTTCACTCCGTCCCCTATAAAGATGGCGGTGCGTGTGTCCCGCTTCACTCTGCCCCCTATAAAGATGGCAGTGTGTGTCTCACTTCACTCCGCCCCCTATAAAGATGGCAGTGTGTGTGTCTCGCTTCACTCCGCCCCCTATAAAGATGGCAGTGTGTGTCTCACTTCACTCCGTCTCCTATAAAGATGGCAGTGTGTGTGTCTCACTTCACTCCACCCCCTATAAAGACGGCAGTGTGTGTGTCTCACTTCACTCCACCCCCTATAAAGATGGCAGTGGGTGTCTCGCTTCACTCCGCCCCCTATAAAGATGGCAGTGTGTGTGTCTCACTTCACTCCACCCCCTATAAAGATGGCAGTGTGTGTGTCCCACTTAACTCCGCCCCCTATAAAGATGGCAGTGTGTGTGTCCAGCTGCACTCCACCCCCTATAAAGATGGCAGTGTGTGTGTCCCACTTCACTCCACCCCCTATAAAGGTGGCAGTCCGTGTCCCACTTAACTCCGCCCCCAATAAAGATGGCAGTGTGTGTCTCGTTTCACTCCGCCCCTATAAAGATGGCAGTGTGTGTGTCCCACTTCACTCCGCCCCCTATAAAGATGGCAGTCCGTGTCCCACTTAACTCCGCCCCCAATAAAGATGGCAGTGTGTCTCGCTTCACTCCGCCCCCTATAAAGATGGCAGTGTGTGTGTCTCGCTTCACTCCGCCCCCTATAAAGATGGCAGTGTGTGTCTCGCTTCACTCCGCCCCCTATAAAGATGGCAGTGTGTCTCGCTTCACTCCGCCCCCTATAAAGATGGCAGTCCGTGTCCCACTTAACTCCGCCCCCAATAAAGATGGCAGTGTGTGTCTCACTTCACTCCGCCCCCTATAAAGGTGGCAGTGTGTGTCTCGCCTCACTCCGCCTCCTATAAAGGTGGCAGTGTGTGTCCAGCTTCACTCTGCCCCCAATAAAGATGGCAGTGTGTGTCTCACTTCACTCCGCCCCCTATAAAGGTGGCAGTCCGTGTCCAGCTTCACTCTGCCACCCTATAAAGATGGCGGTGCGTGTGTCTCGTTTCACTCCGCCCCCTATAAAGATGGCCGTGTGTGTGTCTCACTTCACTCTGCCCCCTATAAAGATGGCAGTGTGTGTGTCCCGCTTCAATACGCCCCCTATAAAGATGGCAGTCATGTAAATGTCCTGCTCACATTGCCCCCTATAAAGATGGTGGCCAATAGGCTGAGCCCATCACCAGATGCCCCGTAGATGCTGCTCTCTCAATGCACACACTGGGTGTAGCTTATTTGGGGGGTACACAAGATGCCCATGAAGCCTCCCCGTTCAGCTGTTGGGTCCAATCGCAGAGAGAATGAGAGCGAGAAGCAGGGGAAGGGCCGGGCCAGACCCCACCTGGACCTCAGTCCTGGAGGAGTGGACAGCTCGCAGCTCCCATCTGCTGTTTCTGCGAAACCCATGGTTTGGGAAGCGCTGCTCTAACGCCCACCCACCACGTTCAGCTTACCTGCCCCGGCAGCGGTGGCATTGGGTGGCCCTTATCCATATCATCACTCCGCAGGGGTCGGGTCAGGGCAACCCCATTCTGTAAAGACAAGAGGCAGAGAGCGGGTGGTGAGGCACAGGTCACTGAGAGCTGCCATTAGACATCTCGCAAAGTCAAGGCTCAATAATTCAACCCAGCTAACCAGAGCTGGTCACAGGGCAAAAGGCCAGCATCAGGGCACCCCAGCAAGGAAATATGTACAGGAACACCACTTAGCATGAATGGTTAAAGCATAACTTGTGTGTCAAGCCTCAAAAAAGGCAGAGGGCTTCATTAACTGCCTTGAGGGAATGCTTAGGAAGACAAGCCATTAATAAAACTCCTGCTCAAAATGTCCAGAGAACAATGAGATCAGGAAGTCTTGTTTGAGAGATTAATAATTAAGGACATTTATATAAATGATGAGGGCCTGGGAAGGATACCCCTGACAGAGTGGATGCTGAGAGGATGTTTCCCCCTTGTGGGGGAATCTAGAACGAGGGGGGCACAGTTTCAGAATAAGGGGTCTCCTATTGAAGACGGGGATCAGGAGGAATTTCCTCTCTCAGAGGGTGGTCAGTCTGTGGAATTCTCCCCCCCAGAGAGAGCAGCGGAGGCTGGGTCAGCGAATATATTCAAGGCCGAGTTAGACAGATATTTGATCGACGAGGGAGTCGAGGGTTATTGAAGGGGGGTGGGGTGGGGCGGTCAGACAGCAAACTGGGGTTGAGACAATCAGATCAGCCTTGATCTTACTGGATGGCAGAGCAGTCTCGAGGGGCTGAATGGCCTACTCCTGCTCCTAATCCCTTTGTGTTCCTAAATTTCAAGGGTGAGTTGGGGAGCTCAAAGGGCAGAGAAGCAGAAAGGCTGGGCCCTGTCTGATACAGAGTGAACACTTCACTGGATTCGATTTACTCCACCAGCACCTGTCTCGAGCTGTGTGACAGTGTCATAGGAACACACAATGGTGACAGCAGGAGGAGAAAACCATTCATCTCACAGTGAACCTCCGAGTGAAGGAGGCTGACCAACTGCTGATTCTCTCAGGTCTGGAACTCCAATCTGCCCACATCCCACCCCCTCCCAAAAGACGGAGCATCAATTGGAGATTTCACAGAGTGAGAGAACATGCAGCTCAGAATCAGGCCATTCGGGCCATCTGCTGGACTGGTTCTGCTCCACTCGAGCCTCCTCCCACCCCCCTCTCCATCTCCCTCCATCACCATTTCCTTCTATTCCTTTCTCCCTCATGTGTTTATCCAGCTTCCCCCTTAAATGTATCGATACTATTCACCTCGACCACTCCCTGTGGGAGCGAGTCCCACATTCTCCCCACTCCCTGTGGGAGCGAGTCCCACATTCTCCCCACTCCCTGTGGGAGCGAGTCCCACATTCTCCCCACTCCCTGTGGGAGCGAGTCCCACATTCTCCCCACTCCCTGTGGGAGCGAGTCCCACATTCTCCCCACTCTCTGGGTGAAGAAGTTTCTCCTGAATTCCCGGTCGGATTTATTAGTGACTGTCTTATATCGATGGGCCCTAGTTCTGCTCTCCCTCTACAAGTGGGGGCATCTCCCTAACTTTATTGAAGCTGTTTGTTCACTTGGGGTTGCTGATACAGAGGAAACAGTTGGACTCTCCAGCTCTGGGTCAGGGGCGTTCATAAGAACACAAGAGATAGGAGCAGAAGGCCATTCGGCCCATCCAGCCTGCCCTGCCATTCAATACAACCACGGCTGATCTTGGACTTCAACTCCATTTTCCTGCCCACTCCCCATACCCCTTCATTCCCTTAGTGCCCAAAAGTCTATCCCTATCATTCTTGATAGCATTCAACAATGGAGCATCCACACTCTCTGGGGTAGAGAACTCCAAAGACTCGCGACCTTCCAAGTGAAGAAATTTCTCCTCATCTCAGTCCAAAATGATCGGCCCCCTTATCGTGTGTTTTAGATTCTCTGAGCCAGGGGGAAACACCCTCTCCATGTCTATCCTGTCAAGCCCCATCGGAGCTAACAGCAAGCTGGTGTCAATGTCAGCGAGGAGGTTTCTGACTCCGGGAAGGTATGGATCCACTCACCTGCAAGCTATAGTTCTGCAGCCGTTCGATAAGCTCCTCTCGTACACCTTTAACAACAGAAGACACAGATAATACAGGACCTGGTGGTCACAGTGCACAAAGAGACTCAACAGATAATACTTCATTTTAAACCACTGCGATATCCTTCCACACCCTTCTCTCCCAAGTAATTATCTTGCTTTCCCTAGAAGCATCAGTGCTTCACTCAGTTACAGCTACCATCTCTAGCGTTTTCACAGAGGAAGGAATCTTTCTGCTGTGCCATCGGTTTGTGGGAGGCCATATAACCCTCGAACCATGTTGGACTACCCCCCGCCCCCATGGCCACAGTTAGGGAAGGAGTGTCTGTTCCTGTCAGTCTATTAATCAGCACCAGAATCCTTGCAATAATTTTCACTGTCCCCCAACTGAAAGCCTGCAGTGCGATGGGAGGGTCTCACAGGGACGCGCCTGCAGGACTCCAGCTATCCTTCCGATACTGATGGCCCAGCCAGCGGGATAGCAGACAGCTTAGCTTCCATTACTTGACACGGGCTGGGGAATTTACCGAGCAGAATGCAGAGTTGAAATAGAACGGGGGTGGCGAGGGGTTTAAATACAAAAACATCTGGGCTCCAATGTTCAAATGGAACCAGCTGGAGGCAGCAGCGACTTCAGAGAGGTTGTGTTCATAGTCCAGGTGGTGATCTCAATCAGAAAGCACCCAAAGCCCGAACTCATCCTCTCCAGGTGATCGCTGATCTGCCATCTCCTTCCAGCTGGGCAACGAGGGATTTTCAAATCTTACCCAAGGCCGGAAACGTGGCAATCAGACGCAATCCAATGAACTGTCAGGACAGGCTCCAGAGGGGCTGAATGGCCTCCTGCTCTTCCTAATGTCACTATAACTGAATTATGCAACCGTCACAGGCAGTATCCACAACTACACAGAATTCATTTATATAGCGCCTCATCACATTATTAGGACAGGTCAAATCCGCTTCACTATACAACCAATCATTTTCTGGGATGTTAAACTTGACTATTTTTTAAATTCATTCACGGGATATGGGCGTCGCTGGCTGGGCCAGCATTTATTGCCCATCCCTAGTTGCCCCTTGAGAAGGTGGTGGTGAGCTGCCTTCTTGAACTGCTGCAGTCCATGTGGTGTAGGTACACCCACAGTGCGGTTAGGAAGGGAGTTCCAGGATTTTGACCCAGCGACAGTGAAGGAACGGCCGATATATTTCCAAGTCAGGATGGTGAGTGACTTGGAGGGGAACTTCCAGGTGGTGGTGTTCCCATGTGTCTGCTGCCCTTGTCCTTCTAGATGGTAGTGGTTGTGGGTTTGGAAGGTGCTGTCTAAGGAGCCTTGGTGAGTTGCTGCAGTGCATCTTGTAGATGGTACACACACTGCTGCTACTGTGCGTCGGTGGTGGAGGGAGTGAATGTTTGTGGATGGGGTGCCAATCAAGCGGGGCTGCTTTGTCCTGGATGGTGTCAAGCTTCTTGAGTGTTGTGGGAGCTGCACTCATCCAGGCAAGTGGGGAGTATTCCATTCCACTCCTGACTTGTGCCTTGTAGATGGTGGACAGGCTTTGGGGAGTCAGGAGGTGAGTTACTCACCACAGGATTCCCAGCCCACTCATGACCCAAAGATATCAGTTCAAATCCCATGACAGCAGCTGGTGGAATTTAAATTCAGTTAATAAATCTGGAATTGAAAACTAGTCTCAGTGACGGTGACCATGAAACTATCATCGATTGTTGTAAAAACCCATCTGGATCACTAATGTCCCTTTAGGGAGGGAAATCTGCTGTCCTTACCCGGTCTGGCCTACATGTGACTCCAGACCCACAGCCACGTGGGTGACTCTGGCCCTAAGAAATGGCCGAGCAGACCACTCAGTTGTATTCAAGGCAGCGGCTCACCATCACCCTTCCAAGGGGTATTGCAAAAGGAAATCGTGTTTGACTAATTTATTACAGTTCTTTGAGGAGGTAATAAACAACGTGGATGAAGGGAAACCCGTGGTGGTGGATTGCCAGCGGCCACTTGACAAGGTACCACGTCAAAGGTTACTACACAAAATAAGAGCTCATGGTGTAGGGGGTAACACCTTAGCTAACCAATCCTCTGTCCATGCTAACAGAGTCGGCATAAATAGGGTCATCAACACAAGAAACAGGAGAAGACCATTCGGCCCATCGAGCCTGCTCCGCCATTCAATACGATCATGGCTGATCTTGGGCTTCAACTCCACTTTCCTGCCTGCTCCACATATCCCGGTATTCCCTTAAAGACACCAAACATCTGTCTATCCCAGCCTTAGATATACGCAATGATGGAGCATCCACAATCCTCTGGGGTAGAGAGTTCCAAAGATTCACAACTCTCCGAGTGAAGAAATTTCCCCACATCTCAGTCCTGAAATGATCGGCCCCTTATCCTGAGACTGGGCCCCCGTGTTTTAGATTCTCCGACCAGCGGGAACAATCTCTCAGCGTCCACCCTGTCACATCCCCTTCAGAATCCTGTAGGTTTCAGTGAGATCCCCTCTCATTCTCCTAAACTCCAGAGAATATAAACCCGATTTACTCAGCCTCTCATCATAGGACAACACCTCACCCCAGGGACCAATCCAGTGAACCTTCACTGTATCACCTCCAGTGTAAGTATATCCTTCCTTAAATGTGGAGACCAAAACTGCACACACAATATTCCAGATGTGAACTCACCAAAACCCTGTACAACGGAGCAAGGATTCTTTATTCCTGTACTCCAATCCCCTTGCAATAAAGGCCAATGTGCCATTTACCTTCCTAATCACTTGCTGCACCTGCATGCTAACTTTCTGCATTGCTTGTACAAGCACACCCAAGTCTCTTTGAACATCCACACTTACAAGTTTCTCGTCTTTTAAAAAACATTCTGTTTTTCTATTCTTACCAGCAGAGTGAATAACCTCTCACTTCCCTACATTATACTCCATTTGCCATCTTGTTGCCCACTCACTCAAACTCTCTATAACCCTTTGCAGCCTCTCTGTGTCCTCCCCACAGCTTACCTTCCCCACCCAGCTTTGTATCATCAGCAAACTTGGATACCTTACTCTCTGACTCTTCATCTAAGCCATTAATATAGGTTGTAAATAGCTGAGGCTCCAGCACTGATCCTTGTGGCACCCCACTATTCACTGCCTGCTGACTTGAACGTTTATGCTCGTTCTCTGCTTTCTATCCATTAACCAATCCTCTATCCATGCTAAAATATTACGCCCAACTCCATGAGCCCTTATCTTGCCCATTAACCTTTTGTGTGGCATTTTATCAAAAGCCTTTTGGAAATCCAGGTATACAACATCTACTGGTTCCCCTTTATCTAGCCTATAACTTACATCCTCAAAAAACTCCAATAAATTTGTTAAACAGGACTGCTCCTTAGTAAAACCATACTGATTTCTTCTAATCATACTATGTTTGACTAAGTGCATTGTTAAGGCTTCCTTAGAAGTGGCAAGTTGTCATGAGTAGAGTGCCACAGGGATCAGTGCTGGGGCCTCAACTATATACAATTTATATCAATGACTTGGATGAAGGGACCAAATGTATGGTTGCGAAATTTACTGATGACACCAAGATTGGTAGGAAAGTAAGTTGTGAAGAGGACGTAAGGAGGCTGCAAAGGGACATCGATGGGTTAAGTGAGTGGGCAAAAATTTGGCAGGTGGAGTATAATGTGGGAAAATGTGAACCTAACCACTTTGGCAGGTAGAACAGAAAAACAGCAAATTATTTAAATGGAGAGAAATTGCAGAACTCTGGGGTACAGAGGGATCTAGGTGTCCTGGTACATGAATCAGGAAAAGTTAGTACACAGGTACAGCAAGAGATTAGGAAGGCAAATGGGATGTTGTTGTTTATTCCAAGGGGAATGGAATATAAAAGTAGGGATGTTTTGCTCCAGTTGTACAGGGTATAAATGTGTTAGAAACAGTTCGGGGAAGTTCACTCAACTGATTCCTGGGATGGGGTTTATCTTATGAGGAAAGATTGGACAGGCTGGACTTGTATCCATTGGAGCTCAGAAGAATGAGAGGTGACCTTATTGAAACATATAAGATCCTGAGAGGCGGTTTGACAGGGTAGAGGCTGAGAGGACATTTCACCTTGTGGAAGAGCCTAGAAACAGGGGACAGTTTAAAAATAAGGGGTCTCCCATTTAAGACAGAGATGAGGAGAATTGTTTTTCTCAGGGGGGTCATAAGTCTTGGGAACTCTATTCCCCAGAGAGTGGTGGAGGCAGGGTCAGTGAATATTTTTAAGGTAGAGGTAGATAGATTCTTGACTACCAAGGGGGCCAAAGGTTATCGGGGGTAGGTGGAATGTGGAGTCAAGGCCGCAATCAGATCAGGCACGGTCTAATTGAATGGCGGAGCAGGCTCGAGGGGCCGAATGGCAATTTCCTAATTCTTGTGTTCATGTGTATGCTGACTTTGCCAGGGCTGCTCACATCCCATGAATGAATGTTTAAAAAAAGAACCATTGCGTACAGTAACTAAGCAATGTGTTGGTAATTTGAGTTGAGACACACTGGGCAGGGCTGCCCTATTCGTCCAGTGTTGCTGCTGGATCTTTTATTGTTTTAGTTGTTAAATGTGTGAGCATCTCTTGTTAGGCCAGCACTTATTGCCCATCCCTAGTTGCCCCTTGAGAAGGGGGTGATGAGCTGCCTTCTTGAACCGCTGCAGTCCCTGTGGTGTAGGTACACCCACAGTGCTGTTAGGGATGGAGTTCCAGGATTTTGACCCAGCGACAGTGAAGGAACGGCCGATATATTTCCAAGTCAGAATGGTGAGTGGCTTGGAGGGGAACTTCCAGGTGGTGGTGTTCCCATCTATCTGCTGCCCTTGTCCTTCTAGATGGTAGCGGTCGTGGGTTTGGAAGGTGCTGTCAAAGGAGCCCCGGTGAGTTGCTGAAAAGGCAGGCCGGAGGGAAGGGTCTAGGGGAACAGCACTGCCTAACAGCAGGCGGACATGTCATCCAAAAGACAGGCACCTTAAACAACCCGGCAGCACCCCCTTAGTGCGGCATTGAGGCGTTGGCCAGCACCGAATCCGAAAAAGGGACTGAAGATGGGCCGGTCACCTTCCGATCTGGCCCTTCTCGCAATGCCAGGGGTGGTGGGGAATGAATCAAGACATGCCCGGTTGGAACTAGGATCAATTCCCTGCTACGTGTCAAAATGAAAAGCGCCGGTTTTGAAAGCAAAATAGTGCAGATGCTGGAAATCCTAAATAAATAAAAAAAAAACCAGAAGGTGCCGGAAAACCTCAGCAAGTTTGGCAGCATCTGTGGAGAGAGAAACAAGAGTTAATGTTTCAAATCCAACATGACTCTTCTTCAGAGCTGAAGGGTGGAACGAAGAGTCATAAGGACTCGAAACGTTAACTCTGCTTCTCGCTCCACAGATGCTGCCCGACCGGCTGAGTTTTTCCAGCACTTTCTGTTCTTTATCAATGATTTTAACCGTTCTGAACACTGGAGCTAAACAATGTTCATAAGATTAAAACAAGGCTCATTTTCAACCAAAATCTGCTGCTCAACTCAATGGAAAATAGGTTTAACATTATAAACTATTAGATATGTTTTAAATTACATAAGATAATTATATTGTGTTGAATTATAATTTATTAATGGTCAAATTGCTTATTTTAATTCAGGAATTTAACGAAATTTCGATTTTTATTCAACTTTTTAATGAAATTAGAGTCCAAACTAAATGGTTTAATGATAAATTAATGTTACTCATGAATTTAGTTGGAATTTTATTAATTGTTTTCCAAAATCCAGCCCTGAGGGGGGGCCCTGCGAGGTTTATTGGGGCCCTGTGCACCTGGTCTTCCCAGCCGGCCTCCAGGAGCCACAGCCCGGGGGTAAGCTGGACTCGAGCCCGAGGCTTCAGGCGCTGCTAGGCCCGAAGCCAGAGATCCGGGGATTGGGGGGAGGGAGGTTGGTCGGCGGGACCCTACCTTGGGCGGAGAAGCCGATCTCGTTGAGCTTGGCCTGTAGCTCCTGGACGCTCCAGCTGCCGAGCTCCGGCGCATCCACCCCAGGCGGCGCGTCCGCCATGTCGGTCTCCAAAAGCAGTACCGGCAGCAGCAAATGTCGCTACCTCCTCAACCAAACCTGGTCGCTGTCCTCGACTCCCCGCCCACCTCCCATCCGATTGGCTCCTACGGAAAGGTGACGCCGCACAGCAACTGCGCTTTACCTGTCCATTGGTTGAACAGCCATCACTCAAGCGGAGGTCACGCCCAGAACCAGCAAGTGTGGTTGTCACGCCCCAACTGTCAATCACTGGGCGCTCGGCAAGGCGCCTGCGCACTGGCGGAGTGTGGGGGCGGGGAATTTGTAGTTTAACACCACACCTACAACCCCCACAATGCAATGCGCGACCTCCCGCCCCTTCCAGCCTGAGGGTCAAATGATAAAATGTTGCCTGGAATTAAATTCCAAATCTAATTCCAGATTTCGAACCTCCAGTAAGAGGGTTGTAGGGAAAATAAACTGTTTCTATTGTCGTCTATGATTATCTTTTTCATATTCCCAGTCAACCTTTCACCTAAAATGGCGGCGCCCATGCAGGTGCTCAGAGGTTGAGGGAGTTTGTCTAAAACTTCAGGGTTTATTTTAACTGTGAGTATCTGCAGCCGGGGTTAGAGTCACTGAATATCGAGTCTCCACAACACCCTCCACCTGCTCAGCACTGACCCTCCGACAGTGCGGCGCTCCCTCAGCACTGACCCTCCGACAGTGTGGCGCTCCCTCAGCACCGACCCTCCGACAGTGCGGCGCTCCCTCAGCACTGACCCTCCGACAGTGTGGCGCTCCCTCAGCACCGACCCTCCGACGGTGCGGCGCTCCCTCGGTACCGACCCTCCGACGGTGCGGCGCTCCCTCGGCACTGACCCTCCGACGGTGCGGCGCTGACCCTCCGACGGTGCGGCGCTCCCTCGGCGCTGACCCTCCGACGGTGCGGCGCTCCCTCGGCGCTGACCCTCCGACGGTGCGGCGCTCCCTCGGCGCTGACCCTCCGACGGTGCGGCGCTCCCTCGGCGCTGACCCTCCGACGGTGCGGCGCTCCCTCGGCGCTGACCCTCCGACGGTGCGGCGCTGACCCTCCGACGGTGCGGCGCTCCCTCGGCGCTGACCCTCCGACGGTGCGGCGCTCCCTCGGCGCTGACCCTCCGACGGTGCGGCGCTCCCTCGGCGCTGACCCTCCGACGGTGCGGCGCTCCCTCGGCGCTGACCCTCCGACGGTGCGGCGCTCCCTCGGCGCTGGCCCTCCGACGGTGCGGCGCTCCCTCGGCGCTGGCCCTCCGACGGTGCGGCGCTCCCTCGGCGCTGGCCCTCCGACGGTGCGGCGCTCCCTCGGCGCTGACCCTCCGACGGTGCGGCGCTCCCTCGGCGCTGACCCTCCGACGGTGCGGCGCTCCCTCGGCGCTGACCCTCCGACGGTGCGGCGCTCCCTCGGCGCTGACCCTCCGACGGTGCGGCGCTCCCTCGGCGCTGACCCTCCGACGGTGCGGCGCTCCCTCGGCGCTGACCCTCCGACGGTGCGGCGCTCCCTCGGCGCTGACCCTCCGACGGTGCGGCGCTCCCTCGGCGCTGACCCTCCGACGGTGCGGCGCTCCCTCGGCGCTGACCCTCCGACGGTGCGGCGCTCCCTCGGCGCTGACCCTCCGACGGTGCGGCGCTCCCTCGGCGCTGACCCTCCGACGGTGCGGCGCTCCCTCGGCGCTGACCCTCCGACGGTGCGGCGCTCCCTCGGCGCTGACCCTCCGACGGTGCGGCGCTCCCTCGGCGCTGACCCTCCGACGGTGCGGCGCTCCCTCGGCGCTGACCCTCCGACGGTGCGGCGCTCCCTCGGCGCTGACCCTCCGACGGTGCGGCGCTCCCTCGGCGCTGACCCTCCGACGGTGCGGCGCTCCCTCGGCGCTGACCCTCCGACGGTGCGGCACTGACACTCCGACGGTGTGGCGCTCTCTCGGCGCTGACCCTCCGACGGTGCGGCGCTCTCTCGGCACTGACCCTCCCCAAGCACTGCGCTGTTGGTGCCACAGCCTGTTACCCAGGTTGTCATCTTTATCACTAAGTCTAATTCTCTTTCATTTTCACTCTGCAGACACAAAATGTCCAAACTCTCCAGAACCGCGAGAGTTGTGAAGAAGGTGGACCCCGGAACCGTGATCAGAGCAATTGTGCGTTCTGGTCAGGCAGCCCCAGGACCCCCGCTTGGCCCAACGCTCGGTCAGGTAAAGTGAGGCAGTGCCCAACTGAAGAAAGAAATCTCCCAATTTACTAGCTCCTTTCACCATCTGAGGATGTCCCAAAGTGTTTCACAATGAAGGATCTTTTTGTCTGAAGTGTAATGTAGCAGCCAACTTACGCACAGCATGATCCCACAAACAGCAATGTGATAATGACCCAGATCGTCTGTTTTTAGTGACATTGATTGAGGGATAAATATTGGCCCCGGGACACCGGGGAGAACTCCCCCCTGCTCTTCTTCCAATAGTGGCCATGGGATCTTTTACACCCACCCGAGAGGGTTAAACTTGGTTTAACCTGCACCTCCGACAGTGCAGCCCTCCCTCAGTCTCTGGAGTGGGACTTGAACCCGCAACCTCCTGTCTCAGAGGAGAGCGTGTAACCCACTGAGCCACAGATGGCACCTCCTGTTTAGTTGAAATAGTCTGGCTGCTTCCCTACCGCATTGTGACCCCACATGTCCTCCGCCCTCACTGTCTGTCCTTTCCTCTCCACAGCGGGGAATTCCTATTGGTCAGTTCTGTAAGGAGTTCAACGAGAGGACAAAAGATATGAAGGAAGGGTTGCCACTGCCCATCAAAATCTTTGTCAACGTAAGTTTGGAACGAACGACCAATTGGCTGGAAGCAGCACTTGGATCAGTGGAGAGTTAATGTGGCATTTGTCTTTCTTTGATGTAGTTTGAGGGAGTAATGTTGTTGACAGCCCTTGTGACTGGCCTAGAACCCTGATCTCACCAGCTGTGGCACTGTGACCCACACAGGAAAGGAGCTGACCCCGGGTCTCACCAGCTGTGGCACTGTGACCCACACAGGAAAGGAGCTGACCCCGGGTCTCACCAGCTGTGGCACTGTGACCCACACAGTAAAGGAGCAGACCCCGGGTCTCAACAGCTGTGGCACTGTGACCCACACAGGAAAGGAGCAGACCCCGGGTCTCAACAGCTGTGGCACTGTGACCCACACAGTAAAGGAGCAGACCCTGGGTCTCAACAGCTGTGGCACTGTGACCCACACAGTAAAGGAGCAGACCCTGGGTCTCAACAGCTGTGGCACTGTGACCCACACAGGAAAGGAGCAGACTCCAGCCTCAGCTTCCGATGTGGCAACACTCAGCCTCGTGCCCCTGGGGGGAGGGGAAGACAGAAATCTGGCAACACTGAAGCTCCTGCTCACCATCTACCCACCCAATCCCCTGCCAGGGTGGTGCTGGATGGACGCGGCTTGGCATGAAGCCATCATGGCCAAATAGCCCGCGATTATTTGCAAATGTAAAATCGGCCACTTGTTTAACCCACAGCTCCCACAGTGGGGGGGCAGTGTCCTCGAGGGGAGGGGAGGGACAATGTCCTCGGGGCAGGGAGGGGAGGTGTCCTCGGGGAGAGGGGAGGGTCAATGTCCTCAGGGCATGGAGGGGAGGTGTCCTTGGGGAGGGACAATGTCCTCGGGGCAGGGAGGGGAGGTGTCCTGGGGAGAGGGGAGGGACAATGTTTTCGGGGCAGGGAGGGGCGGTGTCCTCGAGGAGAGGGATGGGTCAATGTCGTCGGGGCAGGGAGGGGAGGTGTCCTTGGGGAGAGGGGAGGGACAGTGTCCTCGGGGCATGGAGGGGAGATGTCCTCGGGGAGAGGGGAGGGTCAATGTCCTCAGGGCAGGGAGGGGAGGTGTTCTTGGGGAGTGGCAGGGGAAGGGGTGTAACTCTCGCAGCTGCTCTGACCTCTGCCTGAGACGGTGCCTGGTCTGGGGGTTGAGCTGTCCTTGATGTGGAGTTTGGAATCTCTGTCCAGTCTAACACTGCCTCTGTTCCAGCCCGACCGCACCTTTGAGCTGAAAATCAGCCTGCCCACGGTGTCATACTTCCTGAAGGCTGCAGCCGGCATTGAGAAGGGGGCTGGAAGGACGGGTGAGTGAACACGAGAGAGGGGAACATGGAGGGAATTGGACTCGGGTGGGGACATGGGTAGTGCAGGAATAGAGGCAACTTGTAAACCCTGCCGAACCCCTCGATTAGATTCCAGTCTGTAACACACTCCCGGGTATCTGCTATTCTGTATATAAACCACCCTGAACCCCTCGATTAGATTCCAGTCTGTAACACACTCCCGGGTATCTGTTATTCTATATATAAACCACCCCGAACCCCTCGATTAGATTCCAGTCTGTAACTCACTCCCAGGTATCTGTTATTCTATATATAAACTACCCGAACACCTCTATAAGATTCCAGTTTGTAACTCACTCCCGGGTATCTGTTATTCTATATATAAACCACCCCCGATCCCCTCGATTAGATTCCAGTCTGTAACTCACTCCCGGGTATCTGTTATTCTATATATAAACACCCCGAGACCCTCAATTAGATTCCAGTCTACAACTCACTCCTGGGTATCTGTTATTCTATATATAAACCACCCCGAACCCCTCGATTAGATTCCAGTCTGTAACTCACTCCCGGGTATCTGTTATTCTATATATAAACCCCCGAACTCCTCGATTAGATTCCAGTTTGAAACTCACTCCCGGGTATCTGTTATTACATATGAACATGTAAATTCGGAACAGGAGTCGGCCATTCGGCCCCTCGAGCCTGCTCCGCCATTCAATAAGATCGTGGCTGATCTGATTGTAACCTCAACCCCAGATTCCTGCCTACCCCCGATAACCTTTCACCCCCTTGTTAATCAAGAATCTATCTCGCTCTGCCTTAACAATATTCAAAGACTCTGCTTCCACCGCCTTTTCAGGAAGAGAGTTCCAAAGATTCACATCCTTTAAAAAGTACCTGGATGAGCACTTGGCACGTCATAACATTCAAGGCTATGGGCCACGTGCTGGTAAATGGGATTAGGTAGGTAGGTCAGGTGTTTCTCACGTATCGGTGCAGACTCGATGGGCCGAAGGGCCTCTTCTGCACTGTGTGATTCTGTGACCCTCTAAGAGAAAAAATTTCTACTCATCTCTGTCTTAAATAAACGACCCCTTATTTTTAAACAGTGACCCCTAGTTCTAAATTCTCCCACAAGAGGAAACATCCTCTCCACATCCACCCTGTCAAGACCCCTCAGGATCTTAAAGGTTTCAATCAACTCGCCTCTTACTCTTTTAAACTCCAGTGGGTACAAGCCTAACCTGTCCAACTTTCCTCATAAGACAACCCGTCATTCCTGCTATTAGTTTAGTAAACCTTCTTTCATCTTTCTTTAAATAAGGTGACCAATACTGTACACAATACTCCAGATGTGGTCTCACCAGTGCCCTGTACAACTGAAGTGTAACCTCCCTACTTTTGTATTCAATTCCCCCTCACAATAAACGATAATATTCTATTCATTTTCCTAATTCCCTGCTGTACCTGTATACTAACCTTTTGTGATTCATGCACTAGGACACCCAGATCCCTCTGAATCTCAGAGCTCTGCAATCTTTCACCATTTAGATAATAAGCTTCTTTTTTATTCTTTCTGCCAAAATGAACAATTTCACATTTTCCCACATTATACTCCATTTGCCAGATCTTTACCCACTCACTTAACCTATTTGTATCACTTAGTATCCTCCTTACATCCTCTTCACAATTTACTTTCCTACCTACCTTTGTGTTGTCTGCAAATTTAGCCACCTTCCTTCGGTCCCTTCATCCAAGTCATTGATATAAATTGTAAACAGTTGAGGCCCCGGCACTGATCCCTGTGGTACACCACTCCTCACATCCTGCCAACCAGGGAAAGACCCATTTATGCCAACTCTCTGCTTCCTGTTAGCCAGCCAATCTTCTATCGAAGCCAATATGTTACCCCCTACACCATGAACTTTTATTTTCCACAATAAACTTTGATGTGGCAACTTATCAAATGCCCTCTGGAAATCTCAGTACAGCACATCCACTGGTTCCCCTTTATCCACAGCACATGTGACTTCTTCAAAGAACTCCAATAAATTGGTTAAACATGATTTCCCTTTCACAAAACCATGTTGACTCTGCCTGATTGCCTTGAATTTTTTTAAGTGCCCTGTTATAGCATCTTTAATAATAGCTTCTAACATTTTCCCTATGGCAGATGTTAGGCTAACTGGCCTATAGAGGTATACATAACAGAAAAAGGCCCTTCGGCCCATCGAGTCTGCACCGGTCAAACAAGTACCTAACTATTCTAATTCCTTTTTACAGCACTAGGCCCATAGCCTTGTATGCCATGGCATTGCAAGTGCACATCCAAATATTTCTTAAATGTTATGAGAGTTTCTGCCTCTACCACCCTTTCAGGCAGTGAGTTCCAGATTCCCACCACCCTCTGGGTGAAAAAATTCTTCCTCACATCCCCTCTAAACCTCCTGCCCCTTACCTTAAATCTATGCCATAGTTTCCTGCTTTCTATCTCCCTCCCTTTTTGAATAAAGGAGTTATATTTGCTATTTTCCAACCTAATGGAACCTTCCCCGAATCTAGGGAATTTTTGAAAATTAAAACCAATGCATCAACTATCTCACTGGCCACTTCTTTCAAGACCCTAGGATGAGGGCCACCAGGACCCGGGGATTTATCCGCCCACAGCTCCAACAATTTGCTCAGTACCACTTCCCTGGTGATTGTAATTTTCCTGAGTTCCTCCCTCCCTCCCATTTCCTGATATAAAGCTATTTCCAGGATGTTACCTGTAGACTCATCGCAGAAGGAGGCCATTCGGCCCATTGTCTCCTCACCAGTCAACATAGATCTGTACACTAATCCCATTTTCCAGCGCTTGGCCCATAGCCCCGGAGGCTATGGCAACCCAAGTGAACATCTAAATACTTCTTAAATGTTACGAGAATTTCTGACCCAACTAATGGAAAAAGTGCCTTCCTATCCACCCTATCTATGTCCCTCAGAATCTTATACACCTCTATCAGGTCCCCTCTCACCCTTCGCTGCTCCAAGGAAAACAACCTCAGCCTATCCAATCTTTCCTCATAGCTCAGACCCTCCAGCCCAGGCAGCATCCTGGTGAATCTCCTCTGCACCCTCTCCAGTACAATCACATCCTTCCTATAATGTGGTGACCAGAACTGCACACAATACTCCAGTTGTGGCCTAACTAGCGTTTTATACAGTTCCAGCATAACCTCCCTGCTCTTGCCTTTATTAGCCAAGGTATAGAATACAAGTATCCCATATGCCTTCTTAACCATCTTATCTACCTGCCCTGCTACCTTCATGGATCTTTGGATATGCACACCAAGGTCCCTCTGATCTTCAGTACTTTCCAGGGTCCTACCATTCATAGTGTAATCCCTTGCCTTGTTAGCCCTCCCCAAGTGCATTACCTCACACTTTTCTGGGTTGAATTCCAATTACCACTGCTCTGCCCACCTGACCAGTCCATTGATATCCTCCTGCAGTTTACAGCTATCCTCCTCACTATTTACCACCCTGCCAATTTTCGTGTCATCCGCGAACTTCTTGATCCTACCCCCTACATTTAAATCCAAATTATTTATATACACCACAAACAGCAAGGGCCCCAGCACCGAGCCCTGTGGAACCCCACTGGAAACAGATTTCCAGTCACAGAAACATCCCTCTACCATCACCCTCTGCTTCCTGCCTCTCCGCCAATTTTGGATCCAATGTGCCACTTTGCCTTGGATCCCATGGGCTCTTACTTTCTTGACCAGTCTGCCATGAGGGACCTTATCAAAAGCCTTGCTAAAATCCATGTAGACCACATCAAATGCATTACCCTCATCAACACTCCTGGTTACCTCCTCAAAAAATTCAATCAAATTTGTCAAACACGACCTTCCCTTCACAAATCCATGCTGACTATCCCTGACTAATCCGTGTCTCTCCAAATGCAGATATATTCTGCCCCTCAGAATTCTTCTTAGTAACTTCCCCACCACTGAGGTTAGACTGACTGGCCTGTAATTTCCTGGTCTATCCCTTCCTCCCTTTTTAATAATGGGACAACGTTAGCAGTCCCCCAATCCTTTGGCACCTCACCTGTGGCCAGAGAGGATTTGCCAGGGCCCCTGATATCTCTTCCCTTGCCCCCCTCAACAGCCTGGGATACATCTCATCTGGGCCTACTGATTTATCCACTTTTAAGGCGCTATACCCACTAGTACCTCCTCTCTCTCTCTGTTAATTTCCTCCCTCCACCCTGATGCCTATACCTGCATCGTCCTTTTCCACTATGAAGACCGATGCAAGGTATTCATTGAGGACTGTACCCACGTCTTCTGGGTCCACACACACATTACCTCCATGGTCCCTAATTGGCCCTACTCTTTCCCTAGTTATTCTCTTGTTCTTTATATATTAAGGAAAACCCAAAGGTGTTTTTTTAAATACATAAACTCCTTTGGGTTTTCCTTTATTCTACCCACCAATGGTTCCTCATGCACTCTCTTAGCTTTCCGAATTTCCTTATTAAGTTCCCCCCTACACTTTTTTTACTCCTCTAGGGATTCTGCTGTATTGAGCCCTCGGTATCTGCCATAAGCTTCTCTTTTTTTCTTAATCCTAATCTTTATGTCCCTTGACATCCAATATTCTCTGGGCTTAGTCCATCCCTTTGTCTTTACAGGAACAAACTTGCCCTGTACTCTCGCTATTTCCTCCTTGAATGCCTCCCACTGCTCTGACAGTTTTATCTGCAAGTAGCTGCTCCCAGTCCACTTGGGCCAAATCGTATCTCATCTTCGTAAAATTAGCCCTTCCCCAGTTTAGAATTTTTAGTCCCGCCCCGACCTTATCCTTTTCCATAACTATCCTAAATCTAACTGAGTTATGGTCACTATCTCCAAAATGCTCCCCTACTGATACGCCTTCCATCTGCCCAGGCTCATTTCCAAATATGAGTTCCAGAACTGCCCCCTCCCTTGTTGGGCTTTCTATGTATTGGCTAAAAAAGTTCTCCTGGATACAACAGAAGAATTTTGCTCCCTCCCAACCTTGCCACTAAAACTATCCCAGTTAATATTTGGGTATTTAAAATCTCCTCCTATTACTGCCTTATTATTCTTACGCTTCTCTGAAATTTGATTACATATTTGATCCTCTATCTCTCCCTGACTGTTTGGGGGCCTATAGTAAACACCCAACAGTGTGTTTGTCCCTTTTGTGTTTTTTACCTCTACCCATATGGCCTCCTCTGATGATCCTTCCAAGATACCATCCCTCCTCACTGCTATAATTGATTCCTTGATCAATATTGCGACCACCCCCCTCCTCTTCTATTCCCCTCTCTACCTTGCCTGATTACCCTATAACCAGGAATGTTGAGCTGCCAATCCTGCCCTTCATTTAGCCAAGTCTCAGTCATAGCTATGCCTATCTGTGCCCTCAGCTCATCTGTCTTATTCCTCAGGCTCCTTGTATTAAAATATATTCCATTTAGCCTCTATAGTGAAGACTGAAGCAAACTACTTGTTTAATTTATCTGCCATCTCTCTACTTTCCATTATAAATTCCCAAGACGCACTCTATAGGGCCAACGCTCACTTTGTTAACTCTTTGCTTATTTAAATATCTATAGAAACTCTTACTGCCCATCTTTACATTACTAGCTAGCTTTCTCTCATAATCTAACTTTTCCCTCCTTATTAATCTCTTTGTCATTCTTTGTTGTGCTTTATATTTTTTCCAATCTTCTGACCTGTCACCCGTCTTTGTGTAATTATATGCTTTTTCTTTAAGTTTAATACTGTCTTCAACATTTTTAGTTAACGACAGACGGTGAGCCCTCCCCTTAGAATTTTTCTTTCTCTTTGGAATGTAACTATTTTGTGCATTCTGAAATATCCCTTTAAATGTCTGCCACGGAACTTCTACTGACATAACCCTTAACCTCATTTGCCAGTTCACTTTAGCTAGCTCTGCCTTCATGCCCTCATTATTACCCTTATTTAAGTTTAAAATACTAGTCTTGGACCCACTCTTACCTCCCTTAAAATGGAGGATATGAATTAATCCTATCTTGTTGCTCAATACCAGGTCTAGTATAGCCTGCTCTCTGGTTGGTTCCAGAAAGTGCTGTTCTAAGAAACTATCCCAATAATATTCTATGAACTCCTCATCTACGTGACCTTTGCCCATCTGATTTTTCCAGTCTATACATAAATTAAAACCCCCCCATGATTATTGCTGCATCTTTCTGGCAAGCTCCCATTTTCCCTTTTATACTCTCTCCTACCATCTGGGTACTGTTAGGGGTCTGTACACCACTCCCACAAGTGGTTTCTTGCCTTTATCGTTCCTCATCTCAACCCAAACCGCTTCTACATCCTGCTTTCCTGAACTTAGGTTATCCCTCTCTAATGTGTGAATGTCATTAGTTAACAGAGCTACCCCTCCAACTTTTCCCAACTTCCTGTCCTTCCTAAATGTCACATACCCTTCAATATATAGGTTCCAATCTATGTCTTCCTGTAGTCATGTCTCTGTAATGGCTATCAGATCATACTTATTGATTTCTATTTGCACTCTCAGTTCATCTGTTTTGTTTTGAATGCTATGTGCGTTTAGATACAGAGCCTTTAGTTTTGTCCTTTCATTATTTTTGTAGTGCCTAGCCTTATCTGCTGATTTACCCTTCGATTTATACTCTCTGTCCCTTCCTGTCACTGTCTGTTTATCATTTCCCATATTCATATGTGTCTCTCTTGCCTTGTCTCTGCTCTTTGGTTTATCACATCTTCCATAATTTGATCCATTGTCCCCACTATTCAGTTTAAAACCCTTTCTACTCCCCTAGTTAGGCAGCTCGCGCAAACACCAACTCCAGCACGGTTCAGGTGTAGAATGTCCCAACGGTACAGATCCCATTTTCCCCAGTGCTGGTGCCAGTGCCCCACAAACCGGAACCTGCTTCTCCCACACCCAGCCTCTGAGCCCCGATTCACAATGTTATCCAGGAGCTCCCACATACTGCAGCCTTGACACATCACCTGTCCTGCCATCCTTAGTGTGCTTTTAATAATTACTTCATTATATTAATCACTTATTTATGTTGCTTTCTTATATATTTTATTAACTTTACCACCAAATTGTGTACTATTTTAAACATTAGGGATAGAATAGGACTTATCAGATCCTCACCAAACAGCTAAGCTCCTTTCCCTGTAGTAGAGCAAGAACCAATTTCTCTGGCGTGAGAAAAATAAGAAAAGGAATCAAACAACTCCTTCTCTCCCTTCACCGAACTCCCCCCTCACCAAACTCCAAGTCTTTACTCAGTTAGTCGACTGCACTCCGTTTGCCCGATATTCTATATCTAAACCCCCCCGAGCCCCTCGATTAGATTCCAGCCTGTAACTCACTCCCGGCTATCCGTTATTCTAAATATAAACCCCCCCCGAGCCCCTCAATTAGATTCTAGTCTGTAACTCACTCCTGGGTATCTGTTATTCTATATATAAACCCCCTGAACCCCTCGATTAGATTCCAGTCTGTAACTCACTCCCGGGTATCTGTTATTCTATATATAAACCACCCCCGAACCCCTCGATTAGATTCCAGTCTGTAACTCACTCCCGGGTATCTGTTATTCTATATATAAACCACCCCGAACCCCTCGATTAGATTCCAGTCTGTGACTCACTCCCGGGTATCTGTTATTCTATATATAAACCCCGCCGAACCCCTCGATTAGATTCCAGTCTGTATCTCACTCCCAGGTATCTGTTATTCTATATATAAACCACCCGAACCCCTCGATTAGATTCCAGTCTGTATCTCACTCCCGGGTATCTGTTATTCTACATATAAACCACCCCGAACCCCTCGATTAGATTCCAGTCTGTAACTCTCTCCCGGGTATCTGTTATTCTATATATAAACCACCCAAACTCCTCGATTAGATTCTAGTCTGTAACTCACTCCCGGGTACCCCTGGTTACGATGACTGCCGGGCTGGTGAGTGAGGTGATTTTCCTGACGGGTTTGCCTTCTCCCCAGGTCACGAGGTCGCTGGCATGGTGACGGTGAAACATATCTATGAAATTGCCAAGGTGAAGTCACAGGATGAGAGTTTCCGCCTGCAGGACATGTCCCTGGAGAACGTGTGTAAGGGTTTGATCGGCTGTGCCAAGTCCCTCGGGATCAAGGTGGTTCGAGAGTAAGTCCCTGAGCCTGGTCTGCCCTCTGATTGGCTAATGTACATAACCCGTACAGATTATGGCGGGCGGTTGGTGGAGAGTGAGGGGGTAAATCAGCTTGTCGGGGGGGTGATTCCCGCTCCCCACTCCCCGCCCAATAGCCCCAGTGCTAACCGAGCATCAGGACCTGGTGTTTCCTGTGATGCAGCCTATGGTTGAGCAGCTCCTGCCAACCACCAGCTGCCTTGTTGGGGAGGGGTGGGGGGGGGCACTCTCTCCTATTGAGAGTGGAGCCCGGGTGAGGGGGGCAGGGTGTTGGGGAGAGTCCTGGGGAGATTCACGCCTGTCGCTCGGTGAAGAGTTGCAGTTTCCAGTGGGGCTGTGGGGAGTTTGTGCATCTTTATAATTATATTAACCATCTCTTTCTCTCCCCCCACCCCCTCCGACACTCCGCAGCCTCTCTGCCGAGGACTATGCCAGGTTTCGTGAGGAGAGGGAGGAGCAGCTGAGGGCAGAGGCAGCCTCCCTCGAAGCAGCAGCCAGCAAGAAGAAATAATCCATCGGGTGAAACCCATCCTCACCTGATCCACAACCAACCTTTACAGAAACCACCCCCCACTCCCCACTCTCCCCCTCCCCTCCCCTTCCCTTCCCTTTCCATCCCCCTCCTTCCCTCTCTCTCCTCTCCCTCACTCCTTCGGGTTGACACTCTGTGGTTGATGATGAAGTGAGAGACTATTATCCTGGGACCGCCTCTCACAGCCGAGCAGCTTCCAGCCTCCAGCTTGTTTCGGTTTCCAGACACCTGGGGAGACGCGGGCCGGGGAGACGCGGGCCGGGGAATCACGGGCCATGGGACTGAGTTCTGGGGGCTGGGAGCATGTGGGAAGGGGTGCGGGGTCTCGGAGTGTGTGGGGAGGGGGTCTGGGGGTCTCGGTGTGTTGGGGGGAGGGGGTCCGGGGGGCTCGGTGTGTTGGGGGAGGGGGTCCGGGGGGCTCGGTGTGTTGGGGGAGGGGGTCTCTGTTACCTCGATTCTGTGCCCCCTGGGTCTGTACCTGCCTGTCTGCCCTGTGTGTGTTTTCTGGCCAACATTGTCAATCCGGTAAACATTAAACAGATTGAAACCTGCTGCTGCTTCCGCTTTGAATCTGGCTCCTGGGTTTCGAGTGGTCAGTGTGGCCGCAGCCCCCTCCCCGTCTGTCCAGTCCCTTCAGCAGTGAACAGGCTGAGCCCCCAGCACTTCCCTGTGTCACCAGCAGAGGTCAGCGCCTGCTCACAGAATCAGACCAGCTCCTCAACGCTTCCGAATTCACCCTGTGCCTGGGGGTAGGTGTGTGACTATCGGAGACCCCGGCACAAGCTATCGGGGGTGGGGGAGCCTCTGGGACTCAGGACCACCTCCAGGGGGCGTGAGATTGTCTAATTCAGCACAGGCTGGGGATTGGAGCCCAGACATTTCCTGCTCTGGAACAGCGGCAGGGGTTTGTGGGTGGGTGTGGGGAGGACCGGGGTTGGTGGGGGGTGGGGGGTGGTTGGCTTGGTGACAGGGGTTAGGGTCAAACTAATTTGCTGAGTTGCAATGGGGGTGAGTAATTTCAGTGCCTCCTGGTGGGATATGTATCTATATGCAGCAGGGTCAGGCAAAGCTGTGATGCCCTCCCAGTTGAATATCCTACCTGGGCTCATTGTAAAAGAGAAAGGCCTCCTGGGGCTGGTGCGCTGTGGTGGGAGTGTTTGGTTGGTGCCCCTGGAACTTGTTGCCCCCTTTCCCCCCCCCCCCAGAGTTTGTACCTTCACAAAGCAGGGGAGCCCAACCAGGAGTGGCATCGCAAGGCTGCTTAAGGAGCTTTTAAAGAGTGTCTGAGCTGGTGTTCTCAAGAGTTCAGAATGTGGTCAGTGGGAGAGACTAGTTTTGCAGTAAATTTGCAGTCTGGCTTGACAGACACTGGAATGGATCCAAGCTTTACTAGAAATACTGGCAGAGAGAGAGAGAGAGAGAGACATCAATAAACTAATTGTTTAACACCCAGAGGTCAGAGACCCTTCCTGCCTCTCCCGGTTCATGCATTGTTTACCCCCTCTCACCCAGTCCTACAACAGCTCAGCAAGCTGAGCAGGCACCAGATTTCTTAACCAACTCTGTTCAGGTTCCATGTTGGTAAGATATTTGACTGTAGACTGCGTCGTGCCCAGCTCAGTCCAGCCTTCACAGAATCACAGTGCAGAAGAGGCCCTTCGGCCCATCGGTTCTGCACCAACATGTGAGAAACACCTGACCTACCTACCTAATCCCATTTACCAGCACGTGGCCCATAGCCTTGAATGTTATGACGTGCCAAGTGCTCATCCAGGTACTTTTTAAAGGATGTGAGGCAACCCGCCTCCACCACCCTCCCAGGCAGCGCATTCCAGACCGTCACCACCCTCTGGGTAAAAAAGTTTTTCCTCACATCCCCCTAAACCTCCTGCCCCTCACCTTGAACTTATGTCCCCTTGTGACTGACCCTTCAACTAAGGGGAACAGCTGCTCCCTATCCACCCTGTCCATGCCCCTCATAATCTTGTACACCTCGATCAGGTCGCCCCTCAGTCTTCTCTGCTCCAATGAAAACAACCCAAGTCTATCCAACCTCTCTTCATAACTTAAATGTTTCATCCCAGGCAACATCCTGGTGAATCTCCTCTGCACCCCCTCCAGTGCAATCACATCCTTCCTATAATGTGGTGACCAGAACTGTACACAGTACTCCAGCTGTGGCCTCACCAAGGTTCTATACAACTCCCACATGACCTCCCTACTTTTATAATCTATACCTCGATTGACAAAGGCAAGTGTCCCATATGCCTTTTTTAGCACCCCACTAACATGCCCCTCTGCCTTCAGAGATCTATGGACACACATGCCAAGGTCCCTTTGTTCCTCAGAACTTCCTGGTGTCATGCCATTCATTGAATACTTCCTTGTCAAATTACTCCTTCCAAAGTGTATCACCTCACACTTTTCAGGGTTAAATTCCATCTGCCCATTTGACCATCCCGTCTATATCTTCCTGTAGCCCAAGACACTCAACCTCACTGTTAACCACCCGACCAATCTTTGTGTCATCCACAAACTTACTAATCCTACCCCCATATAGCCATCTGTGTCGTTTATATAAATGACGAATAATAGGGGACCGAGCACAGATCCCTGTGGTACACCACTGGACACTGGCTTCCAGTCACTAAAGCAGCCTTCTGTCATCACCCTCTGCCTCCTACAACTAAGCCAACTTTGAATCCACCTTATCAAATTACCCTGTATCCCATGTGCATTTGCTTTCTTTATAAGTCTCCCATGTGGGACCTTGTCAAAGGCTTTGCTGAAATCTATAAACTACATCAACTCCACTACCCTCATCTACACACCTGGTCACCTCCTCAAAAATCTTCAGTCAAATTTGTTAGGCATGACCTCCCTCTGACAAAGCCATGCTGACTATCCCTGATCAAACCTTGCCTCTCCAAGTGGAGATAGATTCTCTCCTTCAGAATTTTCTCCAATAGTTTCCCTACCACTGATGTGAGACTCACTGGTCTGTAGTTCTCTGACTTATCTCTACAACCCTTCTTAAATAGTGGAACCACATTATCTGTTCTCCAGTCCTCTGGCACCTCCCCCGTGGCCAGAGAGGAATTAAAAATTTGGGTCAGAGCCCCTGCGATCTCCTCCCTTGCCTCCCTCAGCAGCCTGGGACACAAATCATCCGGACCTGGAGATTTGTCCATTTTTAAGCCTGGCAACACCTCCAATTCCTTGTCACTCCCTATATCAATTTGCTCAAGAACCTCCCAGTCTCTCTCCCCGAGTTCGATACCTTCATCCTCATTCTCTTGGGTGAAGACGGATGTGAAGTATTCGTTCAACACTCTAGCAATGTCCTCTGGCTCCACCCATAGATTGCCCCCTTGGTCCCTTATGGGCCCTACTCTTTCCCTGGTTATCCTCTTCCCATTGATATACTTATAGAATATCTTGGGATTTTCCCTACTTTTACCAGCCAGAGCTTTCTCATATCCCCTCTTTGCTCTCCTAATTGCTTTCTTAAGCTCCACTCTGCACTTTCTGTACTCCACTAATGTCTCTGCTGATTTGCTTCCCTTCTACCTGCTAAAAGCCTCTCTTTTCCTTCTCATTGTATCCCGAATATCTTTGGTCATCCGTGGTTCTCTGGGCTTGTTACTCCTTCCTATCACACAAGAGGGAACATGCTGAGCCTGTACCCTCCCCATTTCCTTTCTGAATGCCCCCTACTGCTCCTCTGTAGATTTCCCCACAAGTAGCTGTTCCCAGTCTATCTCGGCCAGATCCTGCCTTATTTTACTAAAATCCGCTCTCCTCCAATCCAAAACATTTTTTTGCAACTTATCTATTTCTTTGTCCACAACAAACTTAAACTGTACCATGTTGTGGTCGCTATCACCAAAATGCTCCCCCACCACCACCTCAGCCACCTGTCTGGCTTCATTCCCCAGAATTAGGTCCAGCAATTCACCGTCCCTTGTTGGACCCTCTACATATTGACCTAAAAAGTTCTCCTGTACACATTTCAAGAAATCCACTCCATCCAAGCCCTTAACACTATGTCTATCCCAATTAATGTTGGGAAAGTTGAAATCACCTAATATAATTACCCTATTGTTATTGTTTTTACACACCTCCACAAATTGTGCACATATTTGCTCCTCAATTTCCCGCTGACTATCTGGGGGTCTATAATAAACACCCAACAATGTGGTTGCCCCTTTTTTTATTCCTAAGCTCTACCCACAAAGCTTCATTCAATGCCCCCTCCAAGATATCATCTCTCCTTCCTGCAGTAACTGACTCCTTAACTAATAATGCAACACCTCCTCCTCTTTTACCCCCTCCCCTGTCTCACCTGAAGATTCTATATCCCGGAATGTTGAGCTGCCAATCCTGCCCCTCCCTCAACCATGTCTTAGTGATGGCTACTATATCACAATTCCACGTGTCAATCCTCACCCTTAACTCATCCAACTTACCTGTAATACTTCTGGCATTAAAGTAGAGGCCATCCAGCCTTGCCTTACTCCCTTGAAACTTAATGCAGCTGTACTCCCTCTGACTTGATTGTTTTACTGTATTATGATGTGTCCCTATTCTGCTAACATTCTGTGTCCCCTCCCCCTGCCGAATTAGTTTAAACTCCTCCCAACAGCACTAGCAAACCCGCCAGCAAGGATGTTAGTCCCGCTCTGGTTCAGATGTAGACCGTCCCGCTTGTACAGGTCCCACTTTCCCCAGAAACAGTCCCAATGATCCAGGAATCTAAAACCCTTCTTCCTGCACCAACTCTTAAGCCACATATTCATCTGTGATATTCTCCTATTCCTGAGCTCACTAGCACATGGCACTGGGAGTAATCCAGAGATTACAACCCGAGAGGTCTTGCTTTTCAGTCTACTGCCTAACTCCCTGAACTCTTGATACAAGACCTCATCGCTCTTTCTACCTATGTCATTGGTACCAACATGTACCATGACCTCTGCCTGATCACCCTCCCCCTTCAGGATGCCCTGCAGCCGTTCAGTGACATCCCGGGCCCTGGCACCAGGGAGGCAACACACCATCCTGGAGTCACGTTGACGGCCACAGTAGAGTCTGTTCCCCTGACTATAGTATCCCCTATTACTGTTGCTCTTCCTCCCCTCCTGTACAGACAGACTGCTTGTGGTGCCAGAAGCTTGGCTCTGTCTGCACTCCCTGGAGGAACCATTGCCCTCATCAGCCTCCAAAATGGAATACTGATTTGTGAGCGGGACCCCAGGGGACTCCTGAATTACCTGCCTGTCTCTCTTGGACTGCTTGGTGGTCACCCATTCCCTTCCTTCCTCAAGTCCCTTCGTCTGCAGTGTACCCCCTCTCTAAACGTGCTATCCGCGATGCTCTCAGACTCTCAGATGCGCCACAGTGTCCCCAGCCCCCGTTCCAGCTCTGAAACCCGAGCTTCCAGGAGCTGCAGCTGGACGCACTTCCTGCACACATGCTGGTCCCGGGCACTGGAAATGTCCCCGGCTTCCCACACGGAGCACGAGGAGCACACCACGGCTTTGAGCTCTTCACATGATATTCTCACACTTTCTCCAGTAAGGGCTCGTCTACAGTGATCAGGAAGGTGAACCCTGGCTGATTATCCCCACTTCACACCCCCTCCCCCAGCCTGTCCCCATCCAACCGAGAGATACTGACTTCAAATGTTATAACACCCACCAGAACACCGGGACTGATCAACAAATTCAGCCAAGGCTGTGGATAGAATCTGGGCCCGGACTGTGTGCGTGGATGCGTGTGGACGGAGGTGCGCGCGTGTGGACGGAGGTGCGCGCGTGTGGACGGAGGTGCGCGCGTGTGGACGGAGGTGCGCGCGTGTGGACGGAGGTGCGCGCGTGTGGACGGAGGTGCGCGCGTGTGGACGCAGGTGCGCGCGTGTGGACGCAGGTGCGCGCGTGGGTGCGTGTGTGCTCGTCTGGGTGTGGATGTGCGCGTGCGCAGTGGGGTGCACGTGGGTGGGTGTTGTGCGTAGAGGCGCATGTGTGTGTGGATATCCATGGGTGTGGATGTGTCAATCATATCGGTGAGTGCACGTAACTCCGAGCCAGATTACTGTGGGCTTTCGAGAGTCACTCGAGACCGGAGCTCCAGAATCCAAGCTAACAATTGCAGTGCTACTGATGAGGGAGGGTCAGTGCTGAGGGAGCGCCGCACTGTCGGAGGGTCAGTGCTGAGGGAGTGCTGCACTGTCGGAGGGCCAGTGCTGAGGGAGCACCGCACTGTCGGAGGGTCAGTGCTGAGGGAGTGCTGCACTGTCGGAGGGCCAGTGCTGAGGGAGCGCTGCAATGTCGGAGGGTCAGTGCTGAGGGAGGGTCAGTGCTGAGGGAGCGCCGCACTGTCGGAGGGTCAGTGCTGAGGGAGCGCCACACTGTCGGAGGGTCAGTACTGAGGGAGTGCTGCACTGTCGGAGGGTCAGTGCTGAGGGAGTGCAGCATTGTTGGAGGGTCAGTACTGAGGGTGCGCCACACTGTCAGAGGGTCAGTACTGAGGGAGTGCTGCACTGTCAGAGAGTCAGTACTGAGGGAGTGCCGCACTGTCAGAGAGTCAGTACTGAGGGAGTGCCACACTGTTGGAGGGTCAGTGCTGAGGGAGCGCCGCACTGTCAGAGAGTCAGTACTGAGGGAGTGCCACACTGTCGGAGGGTCAGTGCTGAGGGAGCACGGAGAGTCAGTACTGAGGGAGCGCCGCACTGTCGGAGGGTCAGTGCTGAGGGAGTGCTGCACTGTCAGAGGTGCCGTCTTTCAGGATGAGACGTTAAACCGAGGCCCCGTCTGCCCTCTCGGGTGGGGGTAAAAGATCCCACGGCCACTATTGGGAGAAGAGCAGGGGGGAGTTCTCCCCGGTGTCCTGGGGCCGATATTTATCCCTCACCCAACATCACTAAAAAACAGATGACCTGAGTCATTATCACATTGCTGTTTGTGGGATCTTGCTGTGCAACAAGTGGCTGCTGCTGCATTTCAGACATTAGAACAGTGACCCCTCTTCCTCCAGGCACCACAGTCTAATGGGACATTGGACCTCCATTGGATTGGTCTACGGGATCATACTTGGCAAAGTACGGCAGTGGTTTGCCGTTGCCTCCTGCAGTATGGCTGACCCGCTATCGGCGCCTGTCCCCAGGGGGGATTTACAGGCTGATAATCAACCTGTCTGGACAGGTTCTGAACACACCCTCCATCGCCATACAGGTCCTAAGGTGGGATTTGAACCTGGAGTTTCTGGGCTAGAGGCAGAGGCACTAACCCCTGCACCATTCATTCATGGGGTGGCCAGCGCAGCATTTATTACCCATCCCTAACTACCCTTGTTCAGAGGGCATTTAAGAGTCACCCACTTTGCTGTGGGTCTGGAGTCACATGTCAGCCGGACAGGATACAGACTGGGTGCAGACGACAGACTTCCTCCTCTTTCAGTGAGGCAGATGGGCTTTTACCGACAGGCGTCAGTAGTTTCATGGTCATCATCAGACTTTTAATCCCAGATTCTTATTGAATTCAAAATTCCACCATCTGCCGTGGTGGGATTCAAACCCTGGTCCCCAGAGCATCACCCTGGGGTCTCTGGAATACTAGTCCAGCGACAATACCAATCTGCTATTGCCTCCCACTGGAGAAGCCTTTCATTGACTGTGAAATGCTTTGCGGGGGGAGGTACTGGGGAGGTGAAAGGCGCTGGAGCAATGGAAGAGTTTCTTTAGCGAGCAAAACATTCACTGGAATATAGATTTGAAATGCACTCTTTAATATAAATATTTTCACAGAGCATTAAGTTCCACAAGACTGAGAACGTACACACAAAAACACTGTTTCACAATGTACGTGTCCTGAGATTATCAAAAATGCTTGCATTTGTTAATAAATATACATTAATATATGTACAAACATATATAATCTTTCTGTGAGGAAATACGAGAATTTAAACAGGATTCAATCCTTATACTTGTACCGTAGAGAGCTCTACGATAGCCATGATGACACGTGAATAATACATTCAAAATGTGTCATTTGTACAGTTATCATATCGAAAAAAGTTATATCCATCTCTTTCTTACGATTTGGTTAGTCACTACAAGTGATACAGTTACATCTGTAAGTATGTCTTACAATATCCTTCTCCATAGCAACACAAGACTACTCAGAGTTTGATCATTACACTGTCTGCTTGCACCTTTAGCATGATTACAATGCCCATAATGTTACAGAAAGGAAGGTTTTCTTTTTAAAATACAATAAACACCCCCTCCCTGAACCCCATGCAGTGCGTTGTAAGGAGAGAATTAAGAGCTTTAAACAGTGTCCTTTAGTTTCAAAGATATATCTTTGATAGTAGCAGCTTCACAAAATATGACAATATGCCATACTCGATGAAGTAAGTCACAGACTTATTTCAAAATGAGGCATTACCTCCACTTCCATCTGTAAAAGAGAGAGAGAGAGAGAGAAAGCAACCAGTTAGTCAGATCCAAATTCTGTCCCATTGTTCATAACAGATTACTCCCTCTCCTGGTAGGAGGGCGTAATTACAACGTGACATGTTTACATAGCTATTTTCCATTATACTTAAATCGCCTATTCTCCGAAAATTTATAACGGTAGAAATGCATTGCAGGATTAAGATTTTTAAGATATCATGGTCAGAAATTAAGTCAAGCGTCCAATTAAAATTCAGCAATTTTTTTTCACCCGCCACATTGAACAAAAAGAATTTAAACTTTTTTGGAACTTTAAAAGTTAGAGAAAAAACATTACAAGTGAGCCCAGGAGAGGGGGGGTGGGTGGTGGTCACAATCTGAACTCCTTGAAGGGACAGTAAGGAAGGTGTTCACTTTGATAGGGTCCGGTTTCCTCATTTTTCAGTTAAGATGGTGACCATTCCCACTCCAAACAGATCAATTCCCTTCGCACGAGGCATTGGCCTTTCAGACTGGAGTTATACTGCACATGGTGTCAACACCGTCCCGCCTCCAGAAACGGAAGGGTAGTGGGACAGACCTTTTTTTGAAATTGAAAATTTCAAGGCTGAGGTTGACAGATTTTCGTTGGGTGAGGGGATTAGGGGTTAAGAAACCAAGGCGGGAAGCTGGAGTCAAGATACAGATTATCCAAGATTGAACTGAGGGGCTGAATGGCCTCCTCCCAGTCCGAGGTGAGTTGGGCTGAATGGCCTCTTCCTGCTCTGGGTTTGATCTGATTATTAATGGGCTCATGTTAGCGAGAGGGAGAAGGGGCTTGACCTACCTTGATGGAAGTATTCATGGCCATGACTCTGGAGTTGATACAACTCATCGATGAACCCATCACAGGGGGACCTTGAGACAAACGTCTCAAATACAGTTTCGTACGAAGTCAACTCTTCAAGGAAGGATTGTTCTTCTGGAGACAGGTCAGTCGCGGGGCGTGCGTCTGGGTTGCAGGCTGATCCCGCGCGGCTGGATTCCACATCAGTGGGACATCCGGAATTTCCACCCAACCGGTGGCAGCTGGGACCTGGGGGGCTCCTCTCCATTGTGGGAGCACCCAGGTCCTTCAAAATGTTCTCGATGACGTCTTCGTCCTCGTCGTCTTCCTCGCCGAAGCTAATCATGGAGAAGTCTACGCTCCTCCACTGCTTGAGGGCTTGGAAGTCCAGGATTGGGGCCTCAGCTGGGAGGGAGGAACTACGCCCCTCACCGATGTCTTTGGCGCGGTTCTCCTGCGAGTGGACGGGTTCCGTTCCCGGGCAGGCCTCCCGGCTGTCGGCCAAGCGGCAGCCAATGCGCTTGGCCAGAGCGTCAATCTGGGTCTGTTCCATGCCCTCCAGGTAGCCGAAGTAGCAGCTGGCGGGCAGCTTGATGGGCGAGGCCTCCGGGGTCAGGATGCCCTCGGGAGTACTGGGCACGTGGATGTAGAGGGGGGTGGGCACCTGAGGAAGGCCCATTACGGTGCAGCCCCCGTTGCCCGGGCTGTCTGGTGAAGGGGGCAGCCTCTCATACAGCGAGGCGCAGGGCTCCAGGGGATAGTAGATCTCGGTGGTCTGGCCGAATGGCTCCTGGCCCCCGAAGGTGAAGGTGGGCCCCAGCAGCTGGGGGGTGCAGGGCGGTGTGGGCGAGTTGGCTCCAAACATGCAGTCACTGTACAACAACTCGGGGAGCTTGCTGACCCGCCCCACCCCCATCACACCCCCCTGCTCCTTCTCCTGGGGCGGAGGAGGGAGGAGACCCCTCTGGCTGTCCTCCTCCCTCCCGGTCGGTGCAGGCACCTCGGCAAAGTCGAGGCCGCATATCCCACTGAAGTCGAAGGACCGGGCCGAAACTCCGCTGGTCGGGGTACCAGCCGCGGGCGTGAAGACTGTGTCGGGGCTGGACAGGTAGCTGGGAGACTGCACTGGCTCCTGGTGAGATGGCGGAGCTGGGAGAGCGTACGGAAACAGCAGAGTGTCCTCCTGCTCCTCAGTCAGCTGCTGTCGGAGGCACCAGGCTTCAGATTCACTGTAAAACAACAAGATAATCCAACATGAGAACGCACGCCAATGCTTCAACACACACGTTACACACGTTATGCATGTTACACACATTGCAAACGTTACACATGTTACACACGTTACACACGGCTGTGGTGTGAAACACGGGTTAGACCCCAGCGGGAGGATCCTGTCCAATTCTGGGTCCCACACTTTAGGAAGGATGTCAAGGTCTCAGAGAGGGTGCGGAGGGAGGGAGATTTACTAGAACGTTCCCAGGGATGAGGGGACCTCAGTTCATGTGGAGAGACTGGGAGAAGCTGGGATTGTTCTCCTTAGAGCAGAGAAGGTTAAGGGGGAGATTGAATCGAGGTGTTCAAAATCAGGAAGTGTTTGGGTCGAGTGAATAAGGAGAAACTGTTCCCAGTGGCAGGAGGGTCGGTAACCAGAGGGACACAGATTGAAGAGAATCGGGAAAAGAGCCAGAGGGGGAGATGAAGAGAATGTTCTTTTTTTTACACAGTGAGTTGTTGTGATCTGGAAGGCGCTGCCTGAAAGGGCGGTGGAAGCAGATTCAATAGGAACTTTCAAAAGGGGGGAATTGGATAAATACTGGAAAAGGAGAAATTTGCAGGATGATGAGGAAAAGAGCAGCGGGGAGAGTGGGACTAATTGAATAGGACTTTCAAAGGGCCAGCACAGGCTCAATGGGCTGAATGGCCTCCTGCCTTTCCTATGGTTTGTCCCAGGCCCGGATTAGTGGTGCAGTGAAGGTGAGTGGTAGATGCTCTGTGTAAGAGTTTGAATCCTTACCTCACTGTGTAATTGTAGCAGAGAACTGGCACCTCAGCACATTCCACCTGAAGCACCATATAGACCCAGATCCACAGAGTATTCTTGGACTGGAGACGAACAATCATCTCCACTCTGGCTTCACTTCCTCCACTCACTGAAAAGCACAAGGAGCAGAGAGAACCCATTAAAACACACGTCCTGGGAGTGACAGAGAATAAATGAACAGAAACACACAGAGAGGACATGGGAAAACCCTCTCTCTCTCTCTCAATACTTACAAAAACGGTAATGCTGGGCAGAGGCATGTGTGAGATCTTGAGGATGCAGAAAGTTGTACCAGGATTTTCCAATGAGTTCAGTTTTCTGGTAACCCAAATAGTAGCCAACGCTGTCAGGGAAAGGACATGATCAATTATTAGCAACAGGCCAGAAACATGCAGCCAACAGCCAAAAAGAACAGTGCTCATGAAGACTGTTTCTATCTTAACCCTGTACATAGGCCCAAGGACCAGTCTGACTCTGTGTTGTACTGTGGCATGTGTGTGTGTCTGTGACTGTGTGTATGTGTCTGTGAGTGTGTGTATGTGAGAGAGAGTGTGTGTATATACAGACAGGTGAGTGTGTGCATACAGGATAGTTGAGTATGTGTGTACAGGACAGGTGAGTATGTGTGTACAGGACAGGTGAGTATGTGTGTACAGGACAGGTGAGTATGTGTGTATATACAGGACCGGTGAGTGTGTGTGTATGGGACAGGTAAGTGTGTGTGTACAGGACAGGTGAGTGTGTGTATATATATATATATATAGTAACAGTGAGTGTGGGTGTACAGGACATGTGAGTGTGTGTGTACGGGACAGGTGAGTGTGTGTGTACGGGACAGGTGAGTGTGTGTGTACGGGACAGGTGAGTGTGTGTGTACGGGACAGGTGAGTGTGTGTGTACGGGACAGGTGAGTGTGTGTGTACGGGACAGGTGAGTGTGTGTGTACGGGACAGGTGAGTGTGTGTGTACGGGACAGGTGAGTGTGTGTGTACGGGACAGGTGAGTGTGTGTGTACGGGACAGGTGAGTGTGTGTGTACGGGACAGGTGAGTGTGTGTGTACGGGACAGGTGAGTGTGTGTGTACGGGACATGTGAGTGTGTGTGTACGGGACAGGCGAGTGTGTGTGTACGGGACAGGCGAGTGTGTGTGTACGGGACAGGTGAGTGTGTGTGTACGGGACAGGTGAGTGTGTGTGTACGGGACAGGTGAGTGTGTGTGTACGGGACAGGTGAGTGTGTGTGTACGGGACAGGCGAGTGTGTGTGTACGGGACAGGTGAGTGTACTTTCCCTCTTACCTGTCGGAGAGCTGGGTGAACATCATGTCCTTGGAGTGCTGACTCTCGAAGAAGCCCAGAAACAGGTGATTGTCAAAGAGTCGGGGCCGGGTGTCTAGCGGGGCACAGAAGGCGATGAAGACCGGTTTGGAGGACCAGTAGGCTCCAGGTGGGGGCTGGTGGTATCGGCCCCTGATCAGCACCAACTTGTTGCCCGCACTCTGCCTCCGGACTGACCTCGAGGTGTTAAAACGGCATCGGAAGAGGCGCTCTGGAAGGTGGCAAAGGAGGAGAGGGTGAGGGAAGCTGCCGGGGCGAGGGCTGTGAAAATACAGGCTGGATACACTCACTGAGGAGGGGAACAGGGCTGTCACTCACCACTTTCAGACGGAGAGGTGAACATCAAGTTACTGCTTAACACCAGATGGTCCAACGAGTCGGTAATATCGTAAATGCTGTCTCCCTGAGCGACCAGGTCCACCTGTAACACAAGAAGAGGAGCGTTTAAAATACAGCAGCAGTTTAAAGCTGACTGCAGCCTGGCTCCTTTCACACCGTCAGCCGGTATCATTGGACTCAAACTCCTTCTCTACCGACCGAGGCAGAGTCCCAGCGCCCCGGGGTCCCGGCTAAACTCACCAGCGAGTGGCCCAGATGCTCCGACACGTTCTCCGACACGTAGATAAGTTTCCCCTCGCTGCTCAGGGCGACCAGGAAGCCGGGGAGGGAGTGCAGGAAGTCAGTCAGCTCGGTGGGCGAAATCAGAGGGAGAGTCCCTTCCAAAGCGCCTTCTGGAGACAGAGAGAGGGAGAGAGAGAGTCAGATCCTTGTTCGAGAGGGGAGAGGAGAGGAGGGGAGTGGGCTATAAATTCAGGACAAGCGCCTGACTGAGAGGGACCAGAGACCCCCCCCCCCCAGGCCATTCACAACCCACCAGCAGCAGCATTTAATATCTCCACTTTATAAAAGTGGAGAAATGGATCAGACTTTTATTAAGAGTCAGTACGGACACGATGGGCTGAACGGCCTCTTTTAGTGACTCCGGTGACATTTGGTCACTTAAGTGGCGGTGAGGAGGGTGAGGAGGGGGTGAGGGGGGTGAGAGGGGGTAAGGAGGGTGAGGGGGGTGAGAGGGGGTGAGGGGGGTGAGAGGGGGTAAGGAGGGTGAGGGGGGTGAGAGGGGGTGAGGGGGGGTGAGAGGGGGTGAGGAGGGTGAGAGGGGGTAAGGAGGGTGAGGGGGTGAGAGGGGGTGAGGGGGGTGAGAGGGGGTAAGGAGGGTGAGGGGGGTGAGAGGGGGTGAGGGGGGTGAGAGGGGGTAAGGAGGGTGAGGGGGGTGAGAGGGGGTGAGAGGGGGTGAGAGGGGGTGAGGAGGGTGAGAGGGGGTAAGGAGGGTGAGGGGGTGAGAGGGGGTGAGGGGGGTGAGAGGGGGTAAGGAGGGTGAGGGGGGTGAGAGGGGGTGAGAGGGGGTGAGAGGGGGTGAGGAGGGTGAGGGGGGTGAGAGGGGGTGAGGAGGGTGAGGGGGGTGAGAGGGGGTGAGGAGGGTGAGGAGGGTGAGGGGGGTGAGAGGGGGTGAGGAGGGTGAGGAGGGTGAGGGGGGTGAGAGGGGGTGAGGAGGGTGAGGGGGGTGAGAGGGGGTGAGGAGGGTGAGGAGGGTGAGGGGGGTGAGAGGGGGTGAGGGGGGTGAGAGGGGGTGAGGGGGGTGAGAGGGGGTAAGGAGGGTGAGGAGGGTGAGGGGGGTGAGGGGAGGAGGGGTTTTGGGGGGGGGAAGCTCCCTGGTATTTACCTGGACCAAAGAAGACGGATTTCCTGGTGTAGATACACGCCAGCGACATGATGTGCAGGTAAGAGAGTCTGGATTTGTCAGTGTCCGAGATCGGCAGCAGTTCTTTCAGGTTCCTGATCTCAGTGTTAATCTGATCCCTTCTGGCTTTCGAGGCGCCCTTGGTGGATCTGTACATGGTGTTGTGCCTCAGTGTCTGCCTCCTCTCCCTCTGGCTGGACCTGGGCTCTTGGTCGCTCACTCTGTCGCTCTCTCAGCTTCAGGGAGCCCCCTGTCTCTTGGACCAGACCTGGATGCCGCTGTTGCTTCGATCTGGTGCTGGAGGCTCAGGCGAAGCCGCCTTTTATAGGCTGCCGGCTGCTGGGGGGGCAGGACTAACGCGGCGGGGACTGGTTCACATCAGGAGCGAGGGGCAGGAGGGAGAGGGAGGTGGGGGGGAGGATCTCTGTCTCCGTGACTAAAATCAAGCGTCACTTCTACAGGGAGATGACGCCAGAACTCAGAGCTCCCAATTAGGAGAAAAACCGAAATTCGACTGATGGGGGAGGGATAGAGAGAGAGGGGGAGGGAGAGAGAGAGAGACACGAATAGAGAGGGAGAAGGATACAGATAGAGATAGAGACGGAAAGAAATAGAGAAGGATAGAGAGGGGGAGGGAGAGAGAGACGGGTAGGGAGAGAGAAGGATAGAGAGAGAGTGAAGGGAGAGCGAGACGGATAGGGAGAGAGCGGAGGGAGAGAGATAGATGGATAGAGAGAGAGAGGGGGATGGAGAGAGAGGAATAGAGAGAGAGAAGGATAGAGAGAGAGGGGAGGGAAAGCGAGACGGATAAGGAGAGAGCGGAGGGAGAGAGATAGATGGATAGAGAGAGAGAGGGGGATGGAGAGAGAGGAATAGAGAGAGAGAGGGATAGAGAAAGAGGGATAGGGAGAGACCGATAGAGAGGAGGGAGAGAGATGGATAGAGAAAGAGGGGTTAGAGAGAAAGGGATAGCGAGAGGAGGTAGAGAGAGACAGAAAAATAGAAACAGGGATGTACAGAGAAAATGATAGAGAGAGAGACAGGGGTACAGATGGAGATGAGGAGAATAATATTGAAGGGAGGTACAGACACTGGATCATTCAGAGAATAGAATAGATAGAGGCACAGAGTGGGGAAAGAGAGAGGGGGAGACACAATAGAGGGGAGACAGAGAGGGGGGAGAGAGAGAGAGAGACGGAGACGGGGAAGACAGAGATAGAGGGGGATCTTACACAGAGTAGGGAGAAGGGGAGAGAGAGAGGATTAGAGAGGGAGAGGGAGATGGGGGCTGAGAGAGAGAGATAGAGAGGCTCATACGGAAAGAGACATTGAGGGGAGATGGGCCATGCTGTATATGGTCACCGAGAGGGGGATTCAGGGTGTAGAGGCAGCTTTGAAGATCGGGTGAGAAGCTGGAAGGAATTGAGTTGTATTTCCAGGCGGCGGCTGCGCTGTTCAGCACCAGAGCCCGTGGACAGCGCCGGTCCCAACCAGGATTAGAACCAGTGGGATGGCGAGAGGAGAGGGAGACAGAGACAGGGAGGGAGGAGGGGAAGACAGGAAGGGAGAGAAGAGAGAAACAGAGGGGAGAAGGAGAGACAGGGAGGGAGGGAAGAGAGAAACAGAGGGGAGAGGGAGAGACAGGGAGGGAGGGAGAGAAGAGAGAAACAGAGGGGAGAGGGAGAGACAGGGAGGGAGGGAGAGAAGAGAGAAACAGAGGGAGAGGGAGAGAAGGAGAGGGGGGAGGGAGAAACAGAGATGGACAGGGAGGGAGGCAGAAACAGAGAGGGAGAGGGTGAGACGGAGAGTGAGGGAGGGAAGAGAGAGAAACTGAGAGGGAGAGGGAGAGACGGAGAAGGATAGACAGAGAGGGACAGGGAGAGACAGAGAGAGAGACAGGGAGGGAGGGAAGAGGGATAAACTGAGGGAGAGGGAGAGACAGAGAGGGAGGGAGGGAGAAACAGAGATGGAGAGGGAGTGACAGAGAGGGACAGGGAGGGAGGCAAAAACAGAGAGGGAGAGGGAGGGAGAAACATACAGCGAGAGAGTGAGCCAGAGAGGGAGGGAGGGAAGAGAGAGAAACTGAGAGGGAGATGGAGAGACGGAGAAGGATAGGCAGAGAGGGAGAGGGACAGGGAGAGAGGAAGAGGGGGAGGGAAGAGGGAGAAACCGAGAGTTATTTTAAACAGCAGCAGGAATGATTAGAAAATGGAATAAGTGTCTCTCATTAAATAAGCCCCACCCTAAGAGGTTCACATCTCCAGATTTCCCCTTTTGAACCCATCCCTAAACCAGGAGCAAAGGGCACAACATAAAGCCTATAGACTCCACATGATCCATGCTGTGTTAAATTTCTTCCCGCTGGGACCAGTACAAGTTACTACTATCTTCCTTTTCAAATGAAGATTTTATCCATATGTCAGTGACAATATGATTTACTTAATCTCAGGACCTCCTGAATATGAAATAGGTCCAGCTACAACAGGGTAACAGACAGAGAAAGGGAGAGGGGGAGAGAGAGGCAGAGAAAGATCGGGATAGAGAGTAAGGGAGAAAAAACAGACATAGGTAAAGAGAGACAAGGAGAGAGTGACAGAGGGAGAGAAAGAGAAACACAGACAGATAGAGATAGGGAGAGATAGAGAGAAATAGATAGGGAGAGACAGAGAGAGGGACAGACAGAGATAGGGAGAGACAGCGAGAGGGACAGACAGAGGTAGGGAGAGACAGAGAGAGGGACAGAGAGAGGGACAGACAGAGATAGGGAGAGACAGAGAGAGGGACAGACAGAGAGAGAGACATACAGAGGGATTGACGGAGATAGGGAGAGACAGACAGAGATAGGGAGAGACAGAGAGAGGGACAGGCAGAGATAGGGAGAGACAGAGAGAGGGACAGGCAGAGATAGGGAGAGACATACAGAGGGACTGATGGAGATAGGGAGAGACAGAGAGACAGACAGACAGATAGGGAGAGACAGACAGACAGACAGAGGTAGGGGAAGACAGAGAGAGGGACAGACAGAGTTAGGGAGAGACAGAGAGACAGACTGACAGAGGTAAGGAGAGGCAGAGTGAGGGACAGACAGAGATAGGGAGAGACAGACAGACAGATAGACAGAGGTAGGGGAAGACAGAGAGAGGGACGGACAGAGTTAGGGAGAGACAGAGAGACAGACTAATAGAGGTAAGGAGAGGCAGAGTGAGGGACAGATAGAGATAGGAAGAGACAGAAAGAGGGGCAGTCAGAGATAGGGAGAGGCAGAGAGATGGACAGAGATAGGGAGGGACAGAGAGACAGGCAGACAAAGATAGGAAGAGACAGAGATAGGGACAGGCAGAGATAGGGAGAGACAGACAGACAGAGGTAGGGGAAGACAGAGAGAGGGACGGACAGAGTTAGGGAGAGACAGACTAATAGAGGTAAGAAGAGGCAGAGTGAGGGACAGACAGAGATAGGGAGAGACAGGAAGAGGAGCAGTCAGAGATAGGGAGAGGCAGAGAGACAGGCAGACAAAGATAGGAAGAGACAGAGATAGGGACAGGCAGAGATAGGGAGAGACAGACAGAGATAGGGAGAGACAGAGAGAGGGACAGACAGAGATAGGGAGAGACAGACAGAGATAGGGAGAGACAGAGAGAGGGACAGACAGAGATAGGGAGAGACAGAGAGAAGGACAGACAGAGATAGGGAGAGACAGAGAGAGGGAGTGAGACAGAGATAGGGAGAGACAGACAGACAGACAGAGATAGGAAGAGACAGAGAGAGGGACAGACAGAGTTGGGGAGAGACAGAGAGACAGACAGACAGGGATAGGGAGAGGCAGAGAGAGGGGCAGACAGAGATAGGGAGAGACAGAGAGAGGGAGAGACAGACAGACAGGCAGACAGAGATAGGAAGAGGCAGAGAGAGGGACAGACAGGGTTAGGGAGAGACAGGGAGATAAAAACATACAGAGATAGGGAGAGACAGAGAGAGGGACAGACAGAGATAGGGAGAGACAGAAAGAGTGCATTCAGGGATAGGGAGAAGCAGAGAGATGGACAGAGATATGGAGGGACAGAGAGACAGACAGACAAAGATAGGAAGAGACAGAGAGATGGACAGGCAGAGATTGGGAGAGACAGGCAGAGATAGGGAGAGACAGAGGGGGAGAGACAGAGAGAGGGAGACAGACAGAGATAGGGAGAGACAGAGAGAGGGAGTGAGACAGAGATAGGGAGAGACAGAGAGAGGGACAGACAGAGTTAGGGAGAGACAGAGAGACAGACAGACAGGGATAGGGTGAGGACGAGAGAGGGGCAGACAGAGATAGGGAGAGACAGATAGAGGGAGAGACAGACAGACAGGCAGACAGAGATAGGAAGAGGCAGAGAGAGGGACAGACAGGGTTAGGGAGAGACAGGGAGACAGAAACATACAGAGATAGGGAGAGACAGAGAGAGGAACAGAGAGCGGGACAGACAGAGATAGGGAGAGACAGACAGACAGACAGTGGTAGGGAGAGACAGAGGGAAGGACAGACAGAGATAGGGAGAGACAAAGAGAGGGACTGACAGAGATAGGGAGAGACAGAGATAGGGAGAGACAGAGAGACAGACAGAGATAGGGAGAGACAGAGAGACAGACAGAGATAGAGAGAGACAGAGAGAGGGACTGACAGGGATAGGGAGAGACAGAGAGACAGACAGATAGAGATAGGGAAAGGCAAAGATAGTGACAGACAGTGATAGGGAGAGACATTGAGAGGGACAGAGAGAGGGACAGACAGAGATAGGGACAGACAGACAGAGTTGGGGAGAGACAGAGAGAGTGACAGATGGAGACAGGAAGAGGCAGACAAACAGAGATAGGGAGAGACAGACAGATAGACTCAGGGAGAGACAGAGAGAGGGACAGGAAGAGATGGGGAGAGACACAGAGAGAGGGACAGAAAGAGATAGGGACAGACAGACAGACAGATAAGGAGAGACAGAGAGAGGGACAGACAGAGTTAGGGAGAGACAGACAGAAAAAGGTAAGGAGAGGCAGAGACAGGGACAGACAGAGTTAGGGAGAGACAGAGAGACAGACAGAAAAAGGTAAGGAGAGGCAGAGAGAGGGACAGACAGAGAGACAGACAGACAAAGGTAAGGAGAGACAGAGAGATGGACAGACAGAGATAGGGAGAGACAGAGAGACAGACAGACAATGGTAGGAAGAGACAAAGATAGGGACAGACAGAGATAGGGGGAGACAGGCAGATAGATGTAGGGAGAGGCAGAGAGGCAGAAACATACAGAGATAGGGAGAGACAGAGAGTGGGACAGAGAGAGGGATTGATGGAGATAGGGTGAGACAGATAGACAGACAAACAGAGATAGGGTGAGGCAGAGAGAAGGACAGACAGAGATAGGGAGAGACAGAGTGATAGACAGAGATAGGGAGGGACAGGGAGAGGGACAGACAGAGATAGGGAGAGACAGGAAGAGGGACAGTCAGAGATTGGGAGAGACAGACAGACAGAGAGAGGGAGAGACAGAGAGAGGGACAAAGAGAGATGGGGAAGACAGACAGATAGAGATAAGGAGAGACAGAGAGAGGGACAGACAGAGATAGGGATAATCGGAGAGACAGACAAAGGTAGGGAGAGACAGAGAGAGGTACAGACAGAGTTAGGAATGGACAGAGACAAACAGACAGAGATAGGGAGAGACAGGGAGAGGGACAGATTGAGATAGGGAGACACAGACAAACAGAAACATAGAGGGATAGGGAGAGACAGAGGGAGGGACAGAGAGAGGGAGAGACAGAGAGTGGGACAGACAGAGGTAGGGACAGACAGAGAGAAAGACAGACAGAGATAGGGAGGGACAGAGAGAGGGACTGATGGTGATAGGGGGAGACAAATAGACTGACAGATAGAGATAGGGAGAGACAGAGAGAGGGACACACAGAGTTAGGGAGAGACAGAGACACTGACAGACAGGGATAGGGAGAGACAGAGAGAGGGACAGACAGAGTTAGGGAGAGGCAGAGAGACAGACAGAGGTACAGAGAGGCAGAGAGAGGGACAGACAGAGGTACGGAGAGACAGAGAGACAGATAAAGATCAGGAGAGACAGAAAGAGAGACAGACAGAGATAGGGAGAGGCAGAGAGAAGGACAGACAGCGATTGGGAGAATCGGAGAGACAGACAGAGATAGGGAGACAGATAGAGGGACAGACAGAGTTAGGGAGAGACAGAGAGACAGACAGACAGAGGTAGGAGAGACACAGAAAGGGACAGGCAGAGAAAAGGAGAAACGGAGAGACAGACAGGGATAGGGAGAGACAGAGAGAAGGACAGACAGAGATAAGGAGAGACAGACAGACAGACGGACAGACAGACAGAGACAGGGAGAGCCAGAGAGTGGGGCAGACAAAGTTAGGGAGAGACAGAGAGGGGGACAGACAGAGATAGGGAGAAATGGAAAGACAGACAGAGACACGGAGAGATAGAGAAGGACAGACAGAGATAGGGAGAGACAGAGAGAGGGACAGATAGAGATAGGGAGAGACAAACAGACAGACAGACAGAGATAGGGAGAGGCAGAGAGAGGGACAGACAGAGTTAGTGAGAGACAGAGAGACAGACAGACAGGGATAGTGAGAGACAGATGGAGGGACAGAGATAGGGAGAGACAGAGAGAGGGACAGGCAGAGATAGGGAGAGAAAGAGAGAGACAGACAGAGATAGGGAGAGACAGAGAGAAGGATAGACGGAGATATAGAGAGGCAGAGGGAGGGACTGACAGAGATAGGGAGAGGCAGAGTGAGGGACAGAGAGAGGGAGAGACAGACAGACAGAGATAGGGAGAGACAGAGAGGAACAGACAGATAGGGAGAGACAGACAGACAGACAGGGATAGGTAGAGGTTGAGAAGGGACAGACGGAGATAGGGAGAGACAGAGACAGACAGACAGGGATAGGAAGAGACAGAGAGACAGACAGAGAGAGGGAGAGACAGAGAGAAGGACCGACGGAGATATAGAGAGGCGGAGGGAGGGACTGACAGAGATAGGGAGAGGCAGAGTGAGGGACAGAGAGAGGGGGAGACAGAGAGACAGACAGACAGAGATAAGGAGAGACAGAGAGGGACAGACAGAGATAGGGAGAGACAGACAGACAGGGATAGGGAGAGGTTGAGAGAAGGACAGACTGAGATAGGGAGAGAAAGATACAGACAGACAGGGATAGGAAGAGGCAGAGAGACAGACAGAGATAAGGAGAGGCAGAGAGAGGGACAGTCAGAGATAGGGAGAGACAGAGAGTCAGAAACATACAGACATAAGGAGAGACAGAAAAAGGGACAGAGAGAGGGAGAGACAGAGAGAGGGACAGACAGAGATAGGGAGAGGCAGAGAGAGGGGCAGTCAGAGATAAGGAGAGGCTGAGAGACAGACAGACTGGCTGGATAAGACTTGGGAAATATTTGTAGCATTTCATGATAGCTGGGGGTGACTGTGGAGAAATGAGCAGACAGGAACAGAATGCAGCCAACAATCTGCCTGCTCATCGCTGAGAGCAGGTACAGTCTCAGGTATAGAGCAGCAGCCCTCTGAAAAGCGAGCTTGTAAGTGTAAAGGTTACACAGCCCTCAGTGTGTCCTACCATCTCCCAGGGAGCTCTGACAGGAGCCAGTGCTCACCTCTTGCAGTAACCTGGTTTCATCTGTGAAGCAAGCCCCCAACACCACTACAAGACCCTCTCCTGCAGGCCCATAGTCTGAGTGCAGGGAAACTCCTGGGCTCGATTCCTGGCTGATACAGGATTAGCAAACCCCACTTGATGGGGCTATAGTTTGTTTTTCATTTAGTTTTTCATGGGATGTGGGTGTCGCTGGCTGGGCCAGCATTTATTGCCCATCCCTAGTTGCTCCTTGAGAAGGTGGTGGTGAGCTGCCTTCTTGAACCGCTGCAGTCCATGTGATGTAGGTACACCCACAGTGCTGATAGGGAAGGAGTTCCAGGATTTTGACCCAGCGACAGTGAAGGAATGGCCGATATATAAGTCAGGATGGTGAGTGACTTGGAAGGGAACTTGCAGGTGGTGGTGTTCCCATCTATCTGCTGCCCTTGTCCTTCTAGATGGTAGAGGCCATGGGTTTGGAAGATGCTGTCTAAGGAACCTTGGTGAATTCCTGCAGTGCATCTTGTAGATGGTACACACACTGCTGCCACTGTGCGTCGGTGGTGGAGGGGTGAATGTTTGTGGATATGGTGCCAATCAAGCGGGGCTGCTTTGGCTTGGACAGTGTCCAGCTTCTTGAGTGTTGTGGGAGCTGCACTCATCCAGGCAAGTGAGGAATATTCCATCACACTCCTGACTTGTGCCTTGTAGATTGTGGACAGGCTTTGGAGAGTCAGGAGGTGAGTTACTCACCACAGGATTCCCAGCCTCTGACCTGCTCTTGTAGTCACAGTATTTATATGGCTAATCCAGTTCCATTTCTAGTCAATGGTAACCCCCAGGATATTGATAGTGGGGGATTCAGTGATGGTAATGCCATTGAACATCAAGGGGTGATGGTTAGATTCTCTCTTGTTGGAGATGGTCATTGCCTGACACTTGTGTGGCGTGAATGTTACTTGCCACTTGTCAGCTCAAGCCTGGATATTGTCCAGGTCTTGCTGCATTTGGACATGGACTGCTTCAGTATCTGAGGAGTCGTGAATGGTGCTGAACATTGTGCAATCATCAGCAAACATCCCCACTTCTGACCTTATGATGGAAGGAAGGTCATTGATGAAGCAGCTGAAGATGGTTGGGCCGAGGACACTACCCTGAGGAACTCCTGCAGTGATGTCCTGGAGCTGAGATGACTGACCTCCAACAACCACAACCATCTTCCTTTGTGCTAGGTATGACTCCAACCAGCGGAGAGTTTCCCCCCTGATTCCCATTGACTCCAGTTTTGTTAGGGCTCCTTGATGCCACACTCGGTCAAATGCTGCCTTGATGTCAAGGGCAGTCACTCTCACCTTACATCTTGAATTCAGCCATTTCTAGACATAACGTGGAGTGAATTGAATTGGCTGAAGACTGGCATCTGTGATGCTGGGGACCTCTGGAGGAGGCCGAGATGGATCATCCACTCGGCACTTCTGGCTGAAGATTGTAGCAAATGCTTCAGCCTTATCTTTTGCACTGATGTGCTGGGCTCCTCCATCATTAAGGATGGGGATATTTGTGGAGCCTCCTCCTCCAGTGAGTTGTTTAATTGTCCACCACCATTCACGACTGGATGTGGCAGGACTGCAGAGCTTAGATCTGATCCGTTGGTTGTGGGATCGCTTAGCCCTGTCTATCACTTGCTGCTTATGCTGTTTGACACACAAGTAGTCCTGTGTTATAGCTTCACCAGGTTGACACCTCATTTTTGGGTATGTCTGGTGCTGCTCCTGACATGCCCTCCTGCACTCTTCATTGAACCAGGGTTGATCCCCTGGCTTGATGCTAATGGTAGAGTGGGGGATATGCTGCGCCATGAGGTTACAGATTGTGTTCGAGTACAATTCTGCTGCTGCTGATGGCCCACAGTGTCTCATGGATATCCAATTTTGAGTTGCTAGATCTATTCAAAGTCTATCCCATTTAGCACAGTGGCAGTTCACACAACACGATAGAAGGGAGCCTTGAAACTCTTTCGAGTTATCAACAGTCACAGATTGCAACTCTTTCGAGTACAATCACAGTTCTTGGTTTCCGGGAGTGGGACATGAACCCACAACCCTCTGATTCAAAGGCGAGTGTGCTATGAACTGAGCCACAGCTGACTTCACCTCCACAAGGACTGTGTTCCGATGACTTGTATCAATATGGTCCTTGTCAGATGTAACAGGTAAATTGGTGAAGGTGAGGTACAGTACCCCTGAAATAGGACAAATAGGGATTCAAAAAGGTCACCAACTACTGGCTGACTCCATCTGGGAGTAAGAACTTGTACCAGAATGTTGTACTGGGCTGTCAGGCATCACATGTCTCAATAGACGGGGGAAGCATATGAGGTATTGTGGTGGAGGGAGGTTCTGGAACCCGTACCCCAGTGAGAGTCAGTGTGTGTGGGACCCGTACCCCAGTGAGAGTCAGTGTGTGAAGGACCCGTACCCCAGTGAGAGTCAGTGTGTGTGGGACCCGTAACCCAGTGAGAGTCAGTGTGTGAAGGACCCGTACCCCAGTGAGAGTCAGTGTGTGTGGGACCCGTAACCCAGTGAGAGTCAGCGTGTGTGGGACCCGTACCCCAGTGAGAGTCAGTGTGTGTGGGACCCGTACCCCAGTGAGAGTCAGTGGGTGTGGGACCCGTACCCCAGTGAGAGTCAGTGTGTGTGGGAAATATGACCCCTCCTCTCCTGAAGGTGCTGACTCTCACTGGGGTACAGGGTCCACCTCCTCTCCTGAAGGTGCTGACTCTCACTGGGGTACAGGTCCCCCTCCTCTCCTGAAGGTGCTGACTCTCACTGGGGTACAGGGTCCACCTCCTCTCCTGAAGGTGCTGACTCTCACTGGGGTACAGGTCCCCTCCTCTCCTGAAGGTGCTGACTCTCACTGGGGTACAGGGTCCCCCTCCTCTCCTGAAGGTGCTGACTCTCACTGGGGTACAGGGTCCCCCTTCTCTCCTGAAGGTGCTGACTCTCACTGGGGTACAGGGTCCCCCTCCTCTCCTGAAGGTGCTGACTCTCACCCGTGTAGGGATTCACCTTTAGGAGATCTTCAATTTGCTTCCGTAACTATAACTTCTATTCATATTATGTCTCATATGGAGTAAAACATCCCCGAGGTGCTTCACAGGAACGTCAATCAGACAGAATCTGATCTCAAGCCACATGCAGAGATATTAGGGACAGGTGACCAAAATCTTGGTCAAAGAGGTTGGTTTTAAGGAGCGTCTCGAAGGAGGAGAGAGAGGGGGAGAGAGAAAGAGAGAGAGAGAGAGAGGGAGTTGGTGAAGTTTACAAAGGGAATTCCGGAGCTTGGGAGCTGTTGGAGATTACAGAGATAGGGAGTGTTGTAGGGGCTGGAGGGGGTTACAGGGATAGGGAGGGTTGTAGGGGCTGGAGGGGGTTACAGAGATAGGGAGGGTTGTAGGGGCTGGAGGAGGTTACAGAGATAGGGAGGGTTGTAGGGGCTGGAGGAGGTTACAGAGACAGGGAGGATTGTAGGGGCTGGAGGAGGTTACAGAGATAGGGAGGGTTGTAGGGGCTGGAGGAGGTTACAGAGATAGGGAGGGTTGTAGGGGCTGGAGGAGGTTACAGAGATAGGTAGGGTTGTAGGGTCTGGAGGAGGTTGCAGAGATAGGGAGGGTTGTAGGGGCTGGAGGAGGTTACAGAGATGGGGAGGTTTGTAGGGGCTGGAGGAGGTTACAATTATAGGGAGGGTTGTAGGGGCTGGAGGAGGTTACAAAGATGGGGAGGGTGGAGGGACTGAAGGAGGTTACAGAGATAGGGAGGGTTGTAGGGGCTGGAGGAAGTTACAGAGATAAGGACGGTTGTAGGGGCTGGAAGAGTTTACAGAGATAGGGAGGGTTGTAGGAACCGGAGGAGGTTACAGAGATAGGGAGGGTTGTAGGGGCTGCAGGAGGTTACAGAGATAGGGAGGGTTGTAGGATCTGGAGGAGGTTACAGAGGTAGGGAGGGTTGTAGGGGCTGAAGGAGGTTACAGAAATAGGGAGGGTTGTAGGGGCTGGAGGAGGTTACAAAGATGGAGAGGGTGTAGGAACTGAAGGAGGTTACAGAGATAGGGAGGGTTGTAGGGGCTGGAGGAGGTTACAGAGATAGGGGGGGTTGTAGGGGATAGAGGAGGTTACAGAGATAGGGAGGGTTGTACGGGCTGGAGGAGGTTACAGAGATAGGGAGGGTTGTTGGAGCCAGAGGAGGTTACAGAGATAGGGAGGGTTGTAGGGGCTGGAGGAGGTTACAGAGATAGGGAGGGTTGTAGGGTCTGGAGGAGGTTACAGAGATAGGAAGGGTTGTAGGGGCTGGAGGAGGTTACAGAGATAGGGAGGGTTGCAGGGGCTGGCGGAGGTTACAGAGATAGGGTGAGTTGTAGGGGCTGGAGGAGGTTACAGAGATAGGGAGGGTTGCAGGGGCTGGCGGAGGTTACAGAGATAGGGAGGGTTGTAGGGGCTGGAGGAAGTTACAGAGATAGGGAGGGGTGTAGCGACTGGAGGAGGTTAAAGAGATAACTAATGGAGGGAGAGGAGGAATTTTAACATGAGGATGAGTGTCTGGAAAATTGTGAGGTAATGCATTTTTTGGAGGGCAAACAAAGCCAGGGAACACTCTATAAATGGAGAATAATGAGAGGGGTGGAGGGAGTGAGAGCCCTCAGAGTGCATATCCACTGGTCCCTGAAGGTGGTAGGACAGGTGGATAAGGTGGTAAAGAAAGCATATGGAATGCCTCCCTTTATCGGACGAGGGATTGAATACAAAAGCAGGGATGTAATGCTGGAACTGTATTAAACACTGGTTAGGCCACAGCTGGAAATGTGTGTATGGTTCTGGTCACCACATTACAGGAAGGACATCATTGCTCTGGAGCGAGAGCAGAGGAGATTTACAAGAATGTTGCCAGGGCTTGAAAATTGCAGCTATGAGGGAAGATTGGATGGGCTGGGGTCCTTTTCTTTAGACCAGAGGAGCCTGAGGAGTGACCGAATTAAGATGTACAAAATTATGATGGGCCTGGGGGGGTGAACCGGAAAGACTTGTCCCCCCTCTGGCTGAGGGGTCAGATACCAGGGGGCACAGATTGAAGGTGATTGGTAGAAGGGTTGGAGGGGACATGAGGAAAAACCTTTTTCACCCAGAGCGTTGTGGGCGTTTGGAATTCACTGCCCGGACAGATTGTGGCTGAGTCGACATTTAAAAGGTACCTGGATCTGCATCTGAAGCACTGGAACCTGCAAGGCTACGGACCAGGGGCTGGGAAGTTTTGGGATGGCGCAGCCATGATGGGCTGAAAGGCCTCTTTCTGGTCAATGGTTTTGAAATCCCGATGTTGCTGGAGCAGGAACCAGTGTCATTTTTTATATTTTTATTCGTTCACAGGATGTGGGCATCACTGGCTTGGCCAGAATTTACTGCCCACCCCCAATTGGCCTAGTTCAGTGGGCAGGGTCACACATAGGGTGAGTCACATGTAGGCCAGATCGGGCAAGGACGGCAGATTTCCTTCCCTAAAGGGGACATTAGTGACCCAGACGGGTTTTTACAACAATCGGCAATGGTTTCATGGTCATCGCCAGACTTTTACTTCCAGATATTTACTGAATTCAAGTTCCACCAGCTGCCGTGGTTGGATTTGAACCCGGATCCCTGGAGCATCGCCCCTGGGTCTCTGGATTACCGGGCTCGTGACAATGGCGGGTGACGGGTGAAGGGGCCTGGGTGCGGGTTCGGACACGGGGGGCAGCAGAGTTTTGGATGAGCTGAAGTTGAATGTGGGTGGAAGGTGGGAGAGCCGCCGGGAGAGCGTTGGGTCCGATGGTTTCCTAATTACAGTTCGTCAGACAGATGAGAGACAAATTATAATCGAGCTGCTTCTTGGACCCGCACGTTTAAGGAACCATAGACTGTCTCAACGATTCTATTTTTAAGTAGTGAAAGATTCTAACCCTGCGTCACACATGCAGCAAGCTTAAAACAAATCCTTTCTTTATATTCCTTGGACCATTGTTCCTCCCGCTAACTCTAAATGACATCAATCCAAAACAGACTCAGTGTTTTCATCGTTCTGACACTCAATGAGATTGAAGTGGTCCTTACTGCCCCCTAGTGTCAATGTCCATTCAGTGCCACCTTCTTGTATTATGGGATATCGATAACAACATCAATGTATAGCACTGAAACAGGCCATTCGGCCCATCTGCCGGTGTTTCTGCCCCACACGAGCCTCCTCCCAGCCCCCCGCCCCCCTCTCCATCTCCCCCCATCACCATATCCTTATATTCCTTTCTCCCTCATGTGTTTATCCAGCTTCCCCCTTAAATGTATCGATACTATTCACCTCGACCACTCCCTGTGGGAGCGAGTCCCACATTCTCCCCACTCCCTGTGGGAGCGAGTCCCACATTCTCCCCACTCCCTGTGGGAGCGAGTCCCACATTCTCCCCGCTCCCTGTGGGAGCGAGACCCACATTCTCCCCACTCCCTGTGGGAGCGAGTCCCACATTCTCCCCACTCCCCGTGGGAGCGAGTCCCACATTCTCCCCACTCCCTGTGGGAGCGAGTCCCACATTCTCCCCACTCCCTGTGGGAGCGAGTCCCACATTCTCCCCACTCTCTGGGTGAAGGAGTTTCTCCTGAATTCCCCATCGGATTTATTAGTGACTGTCTTATATCGATGGGCCCTAGTTCTGGTCTCCCCCCACCAACAAGGGGAAACATCTTCTCTACGTCGACCCTATCGAAACCCCCTCTGTCATTTTAAAGAGCTTGATCAGGTCACCCCTCAGCCTTCTCCAGGCCTGTTCACTCATTCCTGATAGTGATAAGGTTCCAACCCTCCCGAGATAAAGGTGTGGTGTCAGAGGACATGAAGATTACAGATATTACACACCTGGTCATCAAAACACGGAAGGTTAAACTTGCCAATTACAGAGCAGCCAGTTTAATGTTCATTGTGGGAGTGTTCTTGGGAAAAAGAATCTGGGAGAAAATTAACAACTTCTCAAACAACCAGGGAGAGAACCTTTCAATATCAAACAATGTCGCCAAGGTGCTTCACTGGAGTGTTACCGGGCAGAATTTCACCCCAAGACCCATAAGCAGATATTAGGGACCAAAAGTTCGGATAAAGAGGTTGGTTTTAAGGATCGTTTGAAAGGGGCAGTGAGAGACAGAGGGAGAGAGAGAGAAGTGGAGAGGTTTAGGGAGGGAATCCCAGAGCTTAGGGTCCCAGGCAGCTGAAGGCACGGCCGCCAATGGTGGAGCGATGGGAATCGGGGGATGCTCAAGAAGCCGGAATTGGAGGATCGCAGAGATCTCGGAGGGTTGTAGGGGCTGGAGGAGGTTACAGAGATGGGGAGGGTTGTAGGGGCTGGAGGAGGTTACAGAGATGGGGAGGGTTGTAGGGGCTGGAGGAGGTTACAGAGATAGGGAGGGTTGTAGGGGCTGGAGGAGGTTACAGAGATGGGGAGGTTTGTAGGGGCTGGAGGAGGTTACAATTATAGGGAGGGTTGTAGGGGCTGGAGGAGGTTACAGAGATAAGGAGGGCTGTAGGGGTGGAGGAGGTTACAGAATGAGGGAGTGTGGTAGCAGCTGGAGGGCAGTTGTTGTGCAGAGGGAAGTAGTTGCTGTCAGCCAAGTGGAGATTGTGGTGTGAAGACAGTGGCTTTGGTCTTTCCAATATTTATTTGGAGGGAATTTCACATAATCCAGCACAGAAATACCTGGACAGCAATGAAAGACCTGCAGGGCCATTGGTGCTGCCTAGTTCCAGGATGATTGACGTGTATCATAGTTCACCAATCAGCAGGGAACACACTGCTGAGAGCAAGCTGCAACTCAGAACAGAGGTATAAAGGAACCACACCTTCTGGAGTCTGGAATGGCAGCTCAATAGTTTGAGATCGGAGGGTCAGAGTGTGGGATCAGAGTGTCCGGAGTCTGGGATCCAACTGTCCAGAGCGTGTGATCGGAGTGTCCAGAGTCTGGGATCCAACTGTCCAGAGCGTGCGATCGGAGTGTCCAGAGTCTGGGATCCAACTGTCCAGAGCGTGCGATCGGAGTGTCCAGAGTCTGGGATCGGAGGGACAGAGTCTGGGATCGGAGGGACAGAGTCTGGGATTGGAGGGACAGAGTCTGGGATCAGAGGGTCAGAGTCTGGGCTCAGAGGGTCAGAGTCTGGGATTGGAGGGTTCAGAGTCTGGGATCAGAGGGTCAGAGTCTGGGATCAGAAGGTCAGAGTCTGGGATCAGAGGGTCAGAGTCTGGGATCAGAGGGTTCAGAATCTGGGATCAGAGGGTTCAGAATCTGGGATCAGAGGGTCAGAGTCTGGGATCGGAGGGTCAGAGTCTGGGATCAGAGGGTTCAGAATCTGGGATCAGAGGGTTCAGAATCTGGGATCAGAGGGTCAGAGTCTGGGATCAGAGGGTTCAGAATCTGGGATCAGAGGGTCAGAGTCTGGGACCGAAGGGTCAGAGCCTGGGATCAGAGGGTCAGAGTCTGCAATCGAAAGGTCAGTCTGGGATCGGAGGATTCAGTGTCTGGGATCAGAGGGACAGAGTCTGGGATCAGAGGCTCCAGAGTCTGGAATCGGAGGGTCAGGGTCTGGGATCGGAGGGTCAGAGTCTGGAATCGGAGGGTCCAGTGTCTGGGATCGGAGGGTCAGGGTCTGGGATCGGAGGGTCAGAGTCTGGGATCAGAGGCTCCAGAGTCTGGGATCGAAGAGCAGAGTCTGGGATTGGAGGGTCGAGTTGGGATCCGGGGGTCTGTGTCTGGAATCGGATGGTCAGAGCCTGGGATCGGATGGTCAGGATGCCACAACCAAACCTCCACAGGCAGCAGCTGGGTATTTTCTATTTTTTAATTCATTCACCGGATGTGGGCGTCGCTGGCTGGGCCCAGCATTTATTGCCCATCCCTAATTGCCCCTTGAGAAGGTGGTGGTGAGCTATCTTCTTGAGCCGCTGCAGTCCATGTGGTGTAGGTACACCCACAGTGCTGTTAGGGAGGGAGTTCCAGGATTTTAACCCAGTGACAGTGAAGGAACGGCCGATATATTTCCAAGTCAGGATGGTGAGTGACTTGGAGGGGAACTTCCAGGTGGTGGTGTTCCCATGTGTCTGCTGCCCTTGTCCTCCTAGATGGTAGAGGCCGTGGGTTTGGAAGGTGCTGTCTAAGGAGCCTTGGTGAATTCCTGCAGTGCATCTTGTAGATGGTACACACACTGCTGTTACTGTGCGTTGATGGTGGAGGGAGTGAATGTTTGTGGATGGGGTGCCAAACAAGCAGGGCTGCTTTGTCCTGGATGGTATCCAGCTTCTTGAGTGTTGTGGGAGCTGCACTCATCCAGGCAAATGGGGAGTATTCCATCACACTCCTGACTTGTGCCTTGTAGATGGTGGACAGGTTTTGGAGAGTCAGGAGGTGAGTTACTCACCACAGGATTCCCAGCCTCTGACCTGCTCTTGTAGCCACAGTATTTATATGGCTGGTCCAGTTCAGTTTCTGGTCAATGGTAACCCCCAGGATGTTGATAGTGGGGGATTCAGTGATGGTAATGCCATTGAATGTTAAGGGGCAATGGTTAGATTCTCTTTTTTTGGAGATGGTCATTGCCTGGCACTTGTGTGGCGTGAATGTTACTTGCCACTTGTCAGCCCAAGCCTAGATATTGTCCAGGTCTTGCTGCATTTGGACATGGACTGCTTCAGTATCTGAGGAGTCGCGAATGGTGCTGAACATTGTACAATCATCAGTGAACATCCCCACTTCTGACCTTATGATGGAAGGAAGGTCATTGATGTAGCAGCTGAAGATGGTTGGGCCGAGGACACTACCCTGAGGAACTCCTGCAGTGATGTCCTGGAGCTGAGATGACTGACCTCCAACAACCACAACCATCTTCTTTTGTGCTAGGTATGACTCCAACCAGCGGAGAGTTTTCCCCCTGATTCCCATTGACTCCAGTTTTGCTCGGGCTCCTTGATGCCACACTCGGTCAAATGCTGCCTTAATTTTAAGGGCAGTCAATCTCACCTCACCTCGGGAGTTCAGCTCTTTTGTCCATGTTTGAACCAAGGCTGTAATAAGATCAGGAGCTGAGTGGCCCTGGCAGAACCCAAACTGGGCATCAGTGAGCAGGTTATTGCTAAGCAAGTGCCGCTTGATAGCACTGTTGATGACCCCTTCCATTACTTTACTGATGATGGAGAGTAGACTGATGGGGCGGTAATTGGCCGGGTTGGATTTGTCCTGCTTTTTGTGTACAGGACATACCTGGGAAATTTTCCACATAGCCGGGTAGATGCCAGTGTTGTAGCTATAATGGAACAGCTTGACTAGGGGCATGGCAAGTTCTGGAGCACAAGTCTTCAGTACTATTGCCGGAATATTGTCAGGGCCCAGAGCCTTTGCAGTATCCAGTGCCTTCAGCTGTTTCTTGATATCACGTGGAGTGAATTGAATTGGCTGAAGACTGGCATCTGTGATGTTGGGGACCTCTGGAGGAGGCTGAGATGGATCATCCACTCGGCACTTCTGGCTGAAGATTGTAGCAAATGCTTCAGCCTTATCTTTTGCACTAATGTGCTGGGCTCCTCCAACATTGAGGATGAGGATATTTGTGGAGCCTCCTCCTCCAGTGAGTTGTTTAATTGTCCACCACCATTCATGACCGGATGTGGCAGGACTGCAGAGCTTAGGTTAGATCCGTTGGTTGTGGGATCGCTTAGCTCTGTCTATCACTTGCTGCTTATGCTGTTTGACACACCAGTAGTCCTGTGTTATAGCTTCACCAGGTTGACACCTCATTTTTAGGTGTGCCTGGTGCTGCTCCTGACATGCCCTCCTGCACTCTTCATTGAACCAGGGTTGACCCCCTGGCTTGGTGGTAATGGTAGAGTGGGGGATATGCTGGGCCATGAGGTTACAGATTGTGTTCGAGTACAATTCTGCTGCTGCTGATGGCCCACAGCACCTCATGGATGCCCAGTCTTGAGCTGCTAGATCTGTTTGAAATCTATCCCATTTCGCACGGTGATAGTGCCACACAACACGATGGAGGGTATCCTCAATGTGAAGGTGGGACTTCGTCTCCACAACGACTGTGTGGTGGTCACTCCTACCGATACTGTCGTGGACAGATGCATCTGCAGCAGGCAGGTTGGTGAGGATGAGGTCAAGTATGTTTTTCCCTCTTGTTGGCTCCCTCACCACCTGCTGCAGACCCAGTCTAGCAGCTATGTCCTTTAGGACCCAGCCAGCTCGGTCAGTAGTGGTGCTACCGAGTACATCCAAGTCCCCCACCCAGAGTACATTCTGCACCCTTGCCACCCTCAGTGCTTCCTCCAAGTGGTGTGCAACATGGAGGAGCACTGATTCATCAGCTGAGGGAGGGTGGTATGTGATAATCAGCAGGAGGTTTCCTTGCCCATGTTTGATGCCATGAGACTTCATGGGGTCCGGAGTCGATGTTGAGAGCTCCCAGGGTAACTCCCTCCCAACTGTATACCACTGTGCCGCCACCTCTGCTGGGTCTGTCCTGCCGGAGGGACAGGGCATATCCAGGGATGGTGATGGTGGTGTCTGAGACCTTATCTGTTCGGTGAGGATGACTATGTCAGACTGTTGCTTGACTAGTCTGTGAGGCAAACAGCTCTCCCAATTCTGGCACTAGTCCCCTCTGGTAAGAAGGACTTTGCAGGTTCAGCAGGGCTGCGATTGCCATGGCCGTTTCCAGGTGGTCCGTCCGGTTTCAGTACTTTGTGACTTTGCCGTGGTTGTAACTGAGTGTCTGGCTGGGCCATTTCAGAGTCAACCGCATCGCTGTGGGTCTGGAGTCACATGTAGGCCAGACCGGGTAAGGACAGCAGATTCCCTTCCCAAAGGGCATTAGTGAACCAGATGGGTTTTTAACAACAATTAACAATGGTTTCATGGTCATCATCAGACTTTTAATTCCAGATTTTTGTTGGATTCAAATTTCCCCATCTGCTGTGGTGGGATTCGAACCCAGGTCCCCAGAGCATTACCCTGGGTCTCTGGTCCAGTGACAATACCACTACACCATCACCTCCCCCATCCCTCACTTTCTCTCACCGTGTGTGTTTGGCTGTTTGTGCGTGTGTCTGTCTCCCATTGTGTGTGTGTGTGCGCGTGTCTGTGTGTGCGTGTGTGTGTGTGCGTGTGTGCCTGTCTATCTCCCACTGTGTGTGTGTGTGTGTCTTCCTGTGTGTGTGTGTGTATGTCTGTGTGGCTCTCTCTGTCTCCCAATGTATGTGTGTCTTTCAGCCTCTCTCACAGTCTTCCACCCTGTCCCTCTGTCTTTCACTCTGCCTCTCTATCCTATTGTATGCATCTGTGCATATGCATGTCTCCCACTGTGTGTGTGTGTGTGTGTGTGTATGTCTCCCACTGTGTGTGCGTGTGTGTGTGTGTATGTCTCCCACTGTGTGTGTGTGTGTGTGTGTGTGTGTGTATGTCTCCCACTGTGTGTGTGTGTGTGTGTGTGTATGTCTTCCACTGTGTGTGCGTGTGTGTGTGTGTATGTCTCCCACTGTGTGTGTGTGTGTGTTTGTGCCTGTGTGTCTGTGTGTATTTGTCTCCCAGTGTGTGTGTGCGTGTGTGTGTCTGTCTGTCTGCCTGCCTCCCATTCTCTGATTCTCTCTGTCTCCCATTTTGAATGCGTCTCTCTCTCTCTGTCTCTAATTCTCACTCTGTATTTGTGTCTCTGTCTCCCATTGTGTGAGTCTGTGTGTGTCTATCTCTATCCTCCACTGTGTATTTTTCTGTGTCTCTCACATACACTCACACATTCACACACGCACATTCAGACACACACACTTACACATTCACACTCACACACACTCACACGTACACCCAGACACACACTTGCACAGACACACACACAGTCACACACACACCTCACAGGTGAGCACATGTGGGCGCAGATTGATACAAAGGAACATCTATATATAATGGTTCTATAAATATCTCAATCTTTCTATTTCCCTCTATATCTGATGTATTTAATACAATCTGCATCTATATATAGAGAGATATTTATGTAGCCAGATTCGACACAAGTAGCCAATCGTTTGCTGACAGTCTCTCTCATCACTGAGCAAGCACTCACTGATTCATTGATGGAGATAGGAACAGTGCCCACACAATACAATTCAGCGAGAGAGAGAGAGAGACTGCAACATTGTTCAGGCATTGAGCAGTGACAGAGAATGACCGAATGTGTCTGTCATGGACAACGTTAATCAGGGTTGGCTGTCAGTCACAGAGACAGCATATTTGAAGGAGGGATGTGGCAAACTCTTCAATTTATACTCTGTTTCTGTCAATGGAAATCAAATGTTTCAAATCTTAAGGAAGCAATTTAAACTTAAACATTCACTTCACTGATTCCTACTGGTCCAACTCCCATTGAACATTGTGATCTGGAAGGCGCTGCCTGAAAGGGCGGTGGGAGCAGATTCAATAGGAACTTCCAAAAGAGGGAATTGGGTAAATACTCGAAAAGGAGAAATTTGCGGGACTGTGGGGGAGAGAGAGAGCGTGGCCGGGGGGAGGGGGTGGGAGAGGAGGATTAATTGTACAAATCTTTCAAAGAGCCAGCACAAGCAGGAATGGCCGAATGGCCTCCACCTGGGCTGTAATATCCTCTCCTGAAGGTGCTGACTCTCACTGGAGTACAGGTCCCCCTCCTCTCCTGAAGGTGCTGACTCTCACTGGGGTACAGGTCCCCCTCCTCTCCTGAAGGTGCTGACTCTCACTGAGGTACAGGTCCCCCTCCTCTCCTGAAGGTGCCGACTCTCACTGGGGTACAGGGTCCCCCTCCTCTCCTGAAGGTGCTGACTCTCACTGGGGTACAGGGTCCCCTCCTCTCCTGTAGGTGCTGACTATCACTGGGGTACAGGGTCCCCCTCCTCTCCTGAAGGTGCTGACTATCACTGGGGTACAGGTCCCCCTCCTCTCCTGTAGGTGCTGACTATCACTGGGGTACAGGTCCCACTCCTCTCCTGAAGGTGCTGACTCTCACTGGGGTACAGGGTCCCCCTCCTCTCCTGAAGGTGCTGACTCTCACTGGGGTACAGGGTCCCCTCCTCACCTGAAGGTGCTGACTCTCACTGGGGTACAGGGTCCCCCTCCTCTCCTGAAGGTGCTGACTCTCACTGGGGTACAGGGTCCCCTCCTCTCCTGAAGGTGCTGACTCTCACTGGGGTGGGTACGGGTCCCTTGACACCAGCGTAACTGGATCTATATCCTCAACACGAGCAAACCTGGCTAAACACTGCTCTGATTCCAATCAGTAACAAGTTTTGTAATGAATTTTGAAGGCAGGAATTCCCCTGCTTCTCCGTCTCTCTGATGTATCACTGTGGCCAAGAAATCTTAACAGATTATGTTCACCCTCTGCTGAAATGGTTTTGTGACTTCATTTCAAAGTTTTTCCTGATCCACCTTACACACCTTCTTACTGGTGTCGAACCCCAGGGTATCAGCTAATCCCCAATCACAGGAAAAGGGATGATTAGGGATGGTATTAAGAGGATTCAGTTTGAAAATTCTTTGATTAATTTTGTGTGCGTTGGAGGGGGCCAGTGTTCAAACATATTGCTCGATTATTCCCCCCCCCCACCCCTTAACATCTCTCAGCTCTGCAGATACCAGCCCACGCATAACAGCATTAAGAGCCTGGTTGCCTGGATACCAGAGTGACGCACTTCTACTTAACACTGCCCTCGGCAGGGCTTCAGGCTGCAGAGACGTTAGGGAGTCTAGGAGGGAGGGAGGGGGAGAGAGAGATGGAGGGAGAGAGAGATGGAGGGAGAGAGGGAGAGCGGCAGAAGGGAGAGAGGTCGAGAAAAAGGCGAGAGGGAGAGACAGTCAGAGGGAGAGAGACAGAGAGAGAGGGTGAGAGACAGAGAGAGAGGGTGAGTGACAGAGAGAGAGGTGAAGAGACAGAGAGAGAGGGTGAGAGACAGAGAGAGAGGTGAAGAGACAGAGAGGGTGAGGGAGACTCGCATAGAAGGAGAGAGGGGGATACAAGGAGAGACAGAAAGAGGCAGTTGGAGAAAGGGAGAGCAGAGGGCAGGAGGGAGAGTGACATAAATGGTGAGAGCACAGAAGTGCAGCAAGTGATTAGGAAGGTAAATGGCACATTGGCCTTTATTGCAAGGGGATTGGTGTAAAAGGAGTAAAGAAGTCTCACTACAATTGTACAGGGTTTTGGTGAGTTCACATCTGGAATATTGTGTGTGCAGTTTTGGTCTCCACATTTAAGGAAGGATATACTTACACTGGAGGTGATACAGTGAAGGTTCACTGGATTGGTCCCTGGGGTGAGGGGGTTGTCCTATGATGAGAGGCTGAGTAAATCGGGTTTATATTCTCTGGAGTTTAGGAGAATGAGAGGGGATCTCACTGAAACCTACAGGATTCTGAAGGGGATGTGACGGGGCGGACGCTGGGAGATTGTTCCCGCTGGTCGGAGAATCTAAAACACGGGGGCCCAGTCTCAGGATAAGGGGCCGATCATTTTGGACTGAGATGTGGGGAAATTTCTTCACTCAGAGGGTTGTGAGTCTTTGGAATTCTCTATCCCAGAGGATTGTGGATGCTCCATCGCTGAATACAGTTAAGGCTGTGGGATAGACAGATATCTGGTGTCTCGGGGAATCGAGGGATATGGGGAGCGGGCGAGAAAATGGAGTTGAAGCCCAAGATCAGCCAGGATCGTATTGAATGGTGGAACAGGCTCGATGGGCCGAATGGTCTCCTGCTCCTATCGCTTGTGGGAAGGAGAGTAAGAGACATACACAGAGGGAGAGAGATAGAGAGAGAGAGAGAGAGAGAGGGAAGGAAATGTACACTCACACACACAATGCCCATCTCCAACAAGAGAGAATCTAACCATCGCCCCTTGACATTCAATGGCATTACCATCGCTGAATCCCCCTCTATCAACATCCTGGGGGTTACCATTGACCAGAAATGGAACTGGTCTAGCCATATAAATACTGTGGCTATAAGAGCAGGTCAGAGGCTGGGAATCCTGTGGTGAGTAACTCACCTCCTGACACCCCAAAGCCTGTCCACCATCTACAAGGCACAAGTCAGGAGTGTGATGGAATAATCCCCACTTGCCTGGATGAGTGCAGCTCCCACAACACTCAAGAAGCTCGACACATACAAACAAACGAATTAGGAGCAGGAGTCGGCCACTCGGCCCCTCGAGCCTGCTCTGCCATTCAATAAGATCGTGGCTGATCTGACTGTAACCTCAACCCCCCATTCCTGCCCACTGCCCCGATAACCTTTCACCCCCTTGTTACTGAACAATCTCTCCACCTCTGCCTTAAAAATATTCAAAGGCTCTGCTTCCACTGCCCTCTGAGGACAGGGCAAAGCAGCCCCTTGATTGGCACGCGATCCATCACCTTAAGGAACCTTCCAAACCCACGACCACTACTATCTAGAAGGACAAGGGCAGCAGATAGATGGGAACACCACCACCTGGAAGTTCCCCTCCAAGTCACTCACCATCCTGACTTGGAAATATCTCGGCGTTCCTTCACTGTCACTGGGTCAAAATCCTGGGACTCCCTCCCTAACAGCACGGTGGGTGTGCCTACACCACAGGGACTGCAGCGGCTCAAGAAGGCAGCTCACCACCACCATCTCAAGGGGCAATTAGGGCTGGGCAGTAAATGCTGGGCCCAGCCAACGACATTGTCGAAAGGAATGAAAATAAAGTGCCGCACTCCCTCAGTACTGACCCTCCGACAGTGTGGCACTCCCTCAGCACTGACCCTCCGACAGTGTGGCACTCCTCAGCACTGACCCTCCGACAGTGCGGTGCTCCCTCAGCACTGACCCTCCGACAGTGCGGCGCTCCCTCAGCACTGACCCTCCGACAGTGCTGCGCTCCCTCAGCACTGACCCTCAGACAGTGCGGCGCTCCCTCAGCACTGACCCTCTGACAGTGCGGCGCTCCCTCAGCACTGACCCTCCGACAGTGCCGCACTCCCTCAGTACTGACCCTCCGACAGTGCGGCACTCCCTCAGCACCGACCCTCCGACAGTGCGGCGCTCCCTCAGCACCGACCCTCCGACAGTGCGGCGCTCCCTCAGCACCGACCCTCCGACAGTGCGGCGCTCCCTCAGCACCGACCCTCCGACAGTGCGGCGCTCCCTCAGCACCGACCCTCCGACAGTGCGGCGCTCCCTCAGCACCGACCCTCCGACAGTGCGGCGCTCCCTCAGCACCGACCCTCCGACAGTGCGGCGCTCCCTCAGCACCGACCCTCCGACAGTGCGGCGCTCCCTCAGCACTGACCCTCCGACAGTGCGGCGCTCCCTCAGCACTGACCCTCCGACAGTGCGGCGCTCCCTCAGCACTGACCCTCCGACAGTGCGGCGCTCCCTCAGCACTGACCCTCCGACAGTGCGGCGCTCCCTCAGCACTGACCCTCCGACAGTGCGGCGCTCCCTCAGTGCCGCACGTTTTCATTCCATGAGCAGGTTTTTAAAAACAAGTGCTGGTAGGTAGACACACACAGAGAAATGGTGGACACCCAGACATAGAGGCAGACAGATAGACACACAATCACACACACATACACATACACACACACACACACACACAGGCACACTCACATAGACACACACACACACACCTACACCCATACACAGGGATATACACACACATACACACAGACACACACGCACACACACACAAACACAGACATGTACACACACATGCAGACATACACACAGGCAAACAGACACACACACATACACACACACAGACATACACACAGATAAACACACACACAGATAAACAGGCACACACACACAGGCACAGACACACACACACAGTGACACACAAACTCTGTAAACAATTCCTCATAAACTGTTATGTGTTAGGTTTTACAAGTTTGAAACAGAGCATTATGTGCAGTTGGAGTTGGTTCAGATTGTCTGTGCTCAGTATTTGTAGATAATGACTAACAACCTGAGAATACATTAACTATAGCAGGGCTCTGTGTAATGGGCCTAAGTCACTCAATACTGCACTTGACAAACTAGTTATATCATCCTCTCTTTAGCTTTTACCTTCACTGCTTTTAGATCAGCTATTTTTACTGTGCATTTATCCAATTTTGGAAGGCATTGAAAATGTTGCCCCCACAGTTTAAACCTGGAAGTTATGTAATGGGCACATCACTGACTTTCAACCCCTCTGAACAACACACAGGCACTTCAGTCAGCCACCTCCACCTTCCCATCTACCCACCCCGCTCCTGTTCTCTCTCCTGCTCAACTCCCTGTCAGAGACTGGCGCCTCACTGTGTGTGAAGCTTACACCCAGGGGTGTGAGAGGAGATTGGGGACTGGGAATAATTACAATGAAAATGTGAAAAAAAACCCAAAGACAAACCCCCATCTCTCCAGCTCCTGTCACCCGCCTCGGGACGTCCCAAAGCCTTTCACACACAATGAGGGATTTTTTTTTTGAAGTGCGCTCATTGTTCTAACATAGGAAACTCAGCAGCCAATTTGCGCACAGCAAGATCCCACATGTGATAATGACCCAGATCATCTGTTTTTAGTGATGTTGGGTGAGGATAAATATTGGCCCCAGGACACCGGGGAGAACTCCCCCCTGCTCTTCTTCCAATAGTGGCCGTGGGATCTTTTACCCCCACCCGAGAGGGCAGACGGGGCCTCGGTTTAATGTCTCATCCTGAAAGACAGCACCTCCGACAGTGCGGCGCTCCCTCAGTACTGACTCTCCGAAAGTGCCGCACTCCCTCAGTAATGACCCTCCGACAGTGCGGCGCTCCCTCAGCACTGACCATCCGACAGTGCCGCACTCCCTCAGCACTGACCCTCTGACAGTGCGGCGCTCCCTCAGCACTGACCCTCCGACAGTGCAGTGCTCCCTCAACACTGACTCTCCGACAGAGCGGCGCTCCCTCAGCACTAACTCTCCGACAGTGCGGCGCTCCCTCAGCACTGACCCTCCGACATTGCGGCGCTCCCTCAGCACTGACTCTCCGACAGTGCGGCGCTCCCTCAGCACTGACCCTCCGACAGTGCGGCGCTCCCTCAGCACTGACTCTCCGACAGTGCGGCGCTCCCTCAGCACTGACTCTCCGACAGTGCGGCGCTCCCTCAGTACTGCCCCTCTGTCACTCCTTCAGTTTTAAGGAGCACGTTAAAGGAGGGGAGAGAGAGAGAGAGAGAGAGAGATGAAGAGGTTTAGGGAGGGAATTCCAGAGCTCAGGGCCCCAGGCAGCTGAAGGCACGGCCGCCAATGGTGGAGCGATGGGAATCAGGGGATGGTCAAGAGGCCGGATTTGGAGGAGCGCAGAGATCTCAGAGGGTGGTAGGGGCCGGAGGAGGTTACGGAGATAGGGAGAGGTGTAGGGGCTGGAGGAGGTTACAGAGATAGGGAGGGTTGTTGGGGCTGGAGGAGGTTACATAGATAGAGAGGGTTGTTGGGGCTGGAGGAGGTTACATAGATAGAGAGGGTTGTTGGGGCTGGAGGAGGTTACAGAGATAGGGAGAGTTGTAGGGGCTGGAGGAGGTGACAGAGATAGGGAGGGTTGTAGGGGCTGGAGGAGTTTACAGAGATAGGGAGGGGTGTAGGGGCTGGAGGAGGTTACAGAGATAGGGAGGGGTGTAGGGGCTGGAGGAGGTGACAGAGATAGGGAGGGTTGTAGGGGCTGGAGGAGTTTACAGAGATAGGGAGGGGTGTAGGGGCTGGAGGAGGTTACAGAGATAGGGAGGGTTGTAGGGGCTGGAGGAGGTTACAGAGATAGGGAGGGTTGTAGGGGCTGGAGGAGGTTACAGAGATAGGGAGGCGTGTAGGGGCTGGAGGAGGTTACAGAGATAGGGAGGGGTGTAGGGGCTGGAGGAGGTTACAGAGATAGGGAGGCGTGTAGGGGCTGGAGGAGGTTACAGAGATAGGGAGGGGTGTAGGGGCTGGAGGAGGTTACAGAGATAGGGAGGGATTTGAAAAGAATGATGAGGTTTTGAAAATCGAGGCACTGTTTGATCGGGTGCCAGTGTCTCTGGCCTGCGTGACTAAAACCTACAACGTTGTGACTCACAGGTGAGGCCAGGTTCTGTCCCCTGAGCCAGAATTGCACATCACACAGAAGCTCAAACCCACTCCCTCCAAATCACCAAAAAAAGATCCAAAATCCTGCAGCCATGTGACTGTGACAAATCCGACTATTTTTAACATCATCAATATGTGATTTCAATATGAAAGGAAAATCTGTGAATGGCGGAGTGTGCAGAAAGCATCATTTGCAGAGACTGAATGAGTCACTCGACAACACAAGGGACTGCAAAAGGGAGAGAGCAAGAATGGAGAGGCAGACACAATCCAAAAAAAATCCTGACATCTCCTTACATGGAAGTGAAACTGAAACGCGTCACAAATACAGGCTTCATTCTAACATCTTGCCTTGCAAGGAAATGTGCGTGGGCAGGACAGATTCACACACACTCACACACACAGACACACACAGATACACAGATACACACAGATACACAGACACACACACAGATACACAGACACACACAGATACACAGATACACACAGATACACAGACACACACACAGATACACAGACACACACACACAGATACACAGATACACACAGATACACAGACACACACAGATACACAGATACACACAGATACACAGACACACACACAGATACACAGACACACACACACAGATACACAGATACACACAGATACACAGACACACACAGATACACACAGATACACAGACACACACAGATACACAGACACACACACAGATACACAGACACACACACACAGATACACAGATACACACACACAGATACACACAGATACACACACAGATACACAGACACACACACACAGATACACAGATACACACACACAGATACACAGATACACACAGATACACAGACACACACACACAGATACACAGATACACACAGATACACAGACACACACACACAGATACACAGATACACACAGATACACAGACACACACACAGATACACAGATACACACAGATACACAGATACACACAGATACACAGACCCACACACACAGATACACTGATACACACAGATACACACAGATACACAGACACACACACACAGATACACAGACACACACACACAGATACACACAGATACACAGACACACACACACAGATACACAGATACACAGACACACACACACACAGATACACAGACACACACAGATACACAGACACACACACACAGATACACAGACACACACAGATACACAGACACACACACACAGATACACAGACACACACAGATACACAGACACACACACAGATACACAGACACACACACACAGATACACAGACACACACAGATACACAGATACACACAGATACACAGACACACACAGATACACACACACACACACACACAGGTACACAGATACACAGACACACACACAGATACACAGATACACACACACAGATACACAGATACACACAGATACACAGATACACACAGATACACAGACACACACACACAGATACACAGACACACACACACAGATACACAGATACACACAGATACACAGACACACACACACAGATACACAGACACACACAGATACACAGACACACACACACAGATACACAGACACACACAGATACACAGACACACACACACAGATACACAGACAGACACAGACACACAGATACACACACAGATACACAGACACACACACACAGATACACAGACGCACACACACAGATACACAGATACACACACACACAGATACACAGATACACACACACAGATACACAGACACACACACACAGATACACAGACGCACACACACAGATACACAGATACACACACACACAGATACACAGATACACACAGATACACAGACACACACACACAGATACACAGATACACACAGATACACAGACACACACACAGATACACAGATACACACAGATACACAGATACACACAGATACACAGACCCACACACACAGATACACTGATACACACAGATACACAGATACACACAGATACACAGACACACACACACAGATACACAGCTACACACAGATACACAGACACACACACAGATACACACAGATACACAGACACACACACACAGATACACACAGATACACAGATACACACAGATACACAGACACACACACACAGATACACAGATACACACAGATACACAGATACACACAGATACACAGACACACACACAGATACACAGATACACACAGACACACAGACACACACACAGATACACAGACACACACAGATACACAGACACACACACACAGATACACAGACACACACAGACACACAGACACACACACACAGATACACAGACACACACACACAGATACACAGACACACACAGACACACACACACACACAGATACACAGACACACACACACACAGATACACAGATACACAGACACACACAGACACACAGACACACACACAGATACACAGACACACACACACAGATACACAGATACACACAGACACACACACACAGATACACAGACACACTCAGACACACAGACACACACACAGATACACAGACACACACACTCACACACACAGATACACAGACACACACACACAGATACACAGACACACACAGACACACACACAGATACACAGACACACACACACACAGATACACAGATACACACAGATACACAAACACACACAGACACACACACAGATACACAGACACACACACACAGATACACAGATACACACAGATACACAGACACACACACACAGATACACAGACACACACAGACACACAGACACACACACAGATACACAGACACACACACTCACACACACAGATACACACAGATACACAGACACACACAGACACACAGACTCACACATAGATACACACAGATACACACACACCGACACACACACATGCACAGACACACACACACAGACACAGGCACACACAGATACACAGACAGACACACACAGACACAGATAGATACACACACAGATAGACACACACACAGACACATACACACAGACACAGTCACACATAGATACACAGACAGACACACACACACAGATACACACACACACACATACACAGACACACACAGATACACAGACAGACACACACACACACAGACACAGGCACACACAGATACACAGACAGACACACACACACAGACACACACAGATACACAGACAGATACACACACACAGACACACACACAGATACACACACAAACAGACACACACACACAGATACACAGACAGACACACACACACACACACACACACACTGACACACACAGACACAAAGACACACACAGATACACACAGACACACAGACACACACACACTGACACACGCACACAGACACAAAGACAGACACAGACACACACACACACACACACACACAGATACTGTATAAAGGGTGATACCTGAAAGATAAAATCAGACTCAGCATGTAACCCACTTGTGTCTGCATGATTTACTTTTAAAACAATAAGGGAGGTAATTGTGGCAACTGAAAGTAGAACAGGATGGATATTTGTCCGAAGAGTGTGTGAGTTGGACCAGCCCGCGGGACTGTCAATGGGAGCAGCAAAGTTTTAGAATCAAGTTTAGCATCACTGCTGCCTCCTCCTGACATGGCTCATGGGCTATAGGCATTGACCCTCTGGTATCCCAGCCCACACAATGAAGACTCCAGGATATACACACTTGGATGCACTTATTCTGTCCCCAGGGGATTATCCTGCACACTCTCTCTCAAGGGTCATCACTATGGAGTGGGGTTGGGGGCAGTGGGGGGGAGTTTGTAGACAAATTCTCTTTCATTCACTCTCAGGTGTCAATGGCAAAGACCAGCATTTATTGCCCATCCCTAACTACCCCTTGAGAAGATGGTGCTGAATCCCCTTCTTCAATACAACGCAATGCCTTGCTCAGACATTTCAGACTCGCATGTAGGCCAGACCGGGTAAGGACAGCAGATTTCCTTCCCTAAAAGGACATTAGTGACCCAGATGGGTTTTTACAACAATCAATGATAGTTTCAGGGTCACCATTACTGAGACGAGCTTTCAATTATAGATTATTTAATGAACTGAGTTTAAACACCGCAGCTGTCGAGTTGTGTGACTCTACCACTGTGCTAAATGGGATAGATTTCAAACTGATCTAGCAACTCAAGACTGGGCATCCATGAGGTGCTCTGGGCCATCAGCAGCAGCAGAATTGTACTCGAACACAATCTGTAACCTCATGGCCCGGCATATCCCCCACTCTACCATTACCATCAAGCCAGGGGGTCAACCCTGGTTTAATGAAGAGTACAGGAGGGCATGTCAGGAGCAGCACCTGACACACCTAAAAATGAGGTGTCAACCTGGTGAAGCTATAACACAGGACTACTTGAGTGTCAAAAAGCATAAGCAGCAAGTGATAGACAGAGCTAAGTGATTCCACAACCAACGTATCAGATCTAAGCTCTGCAGTCCTGCCACATCCAGTCGTGAATGGTGGTGGACAATTAAACAACTCACTGGAGGAGGAGGCTCCACAAATATCCCCATCCTTAATGATGGAGGAGCCCAGCACATCAGTGCAAAAGATAAGGCTGAAGCATTTGCTACAATCTTCAGCCAGAAGTGCTGAGTGGATGATCCATCTCGGCCTCCTCCAGAGGTCCCCCGCATCACAGATGCCAGTTTTCACCAATTTGATTCACTCCACGTGATGTCAAGAAACAGCTGAAGGCACTGGATACTGCAAAGGTTATGGGCCCTGACAACATTCCGGCAATAGCACTGAACATTTGTGCTCCAGAACTTGCCGCGCCCCTAGCCAAGCTGTTCCAGTACAGTTACAACACTGGCATCTACCCGGCTATGTGGAAAATTTCCCAGGTATGTCCTGTACACAAAAAGCAGGACAAATCCAACTTGGACAATTATCACCCCATCAGTCTACTCTCCATCATCAGTAAAGTAATGGAAGGGGTCATCAACAGTGTTATCAAGCGGCACTTGCTCAGCAATAACCTGCTCACTGACGTCCAGTTTGGGTTCTGCCAGGGTCACTCAGCTCCTGACCTCGTTACAGCCTTGGTTCAAACATGGACAAAAGAGCTGAACTCCCGAGGTGAGGTGAGAATGACTGCTATTGACATCAAGGCAGCATTTGACCGAGTGTGGCATCAAGGACCCCCAGCAAAACTGGAGTCAATGGGAATCAGGGGGAAAACTCTCCGCTGTTTGGAGTCATACCCAGCACAAAGGAAGATGGTTGTGGTTGTTGGAGGTCAGTCATCTCAGCTCCAGGACATCACTGCAGGAGTTCCTCAGGGTAGTGTCCTCGGCCCAACCATCTTCAGCTGCTTCATCAATGACCTTCCTTCCATCATAAGGTCAGAAGTGGGGATGTTTGCTGATGATTGCACAATGTTCAGCACCATTCGCGACTCCTCAGATACTGAAGCGCACTGTGGCCATCAGTATGGCTCCACCTCAGCACTGACCCTCCGACAGTGGGGCCCTCCCTCAGCGCTGACCCTCAGACAGTGCGGCGCTCCCTCAGTACTGACCCTCCGACAGTGCGGCGCTCCCTCAGCGCTGACCCTCAGACAGTGCGGCGCTCCCTCAGTACTGACCCTCCGACAGTGAAGTGCTCCCTCAGCACTGACCCTCCGACAGTGGGGCCCTACCTCAGCACTGACCCTCCGACAGTGCGGCACTCCCTCAGTACTGACCCTCCAGCAGTGCGGTTCTCACTCACTACTGACCCTCAGGCAGTGTGGCGCTCACTCAGAACTGACCCTCTGAGAATGCGGCGCTCCCTCAGCACTGACCCTCCGACAGTGCGGCGCTCCCTCAGCACTGACCCTCCGACAGTGCAGCGCTCCCTCAGTACTGACCCTCCGACAGTGCGGCACTCCCTCAGCACTGACCCTCCGACAGTGCGGCGCTCCCTCAGTACTGACCCTCCGACAGTGCGGCGCTCCCTCAGTACTGACCCTCCGACAGTGCGGCGCTCCCTCAGCTCTGACCCTCCGACAGTGGGGCCCTCCCTCAGCGCTGACCCTCAGACAGTGCGGCGCTCCCTCAGTACTGACCCTCCGACAGTGAAGTGCTCCCTCAGCACTGACCCTCCGACAGTGGGGCCCTACCTCAGCACTGACCCTCCGACAGTGCGGCACTCCCTCAGTACTGACCCTCCGACAGTGCGGCACTCCCTCAGCACTGACCCTCCGACAGTGCAGCGCTCCCTCAGCACTGACCCCCCGACAGTGCGGCGCTCCCTCAGCACTGACTCTCCGACAGTGCGGCACCCCCTCAGCACTGACCCTCCGACAGTGCGGCGCTCCCTCAGCACTGACTCTCCGACAGTGCGACGCTCCCTCAGTACTGACCCTCCGACAGTGCGGCGCTCCCTCAGCACTGACCCTCCGACAGTGCGGCGCTCTCTCAGCACTGACCCTCCGACAGTGCGGCACTCCCTCACCACTGACCCTCCGACAGTGCGGCGCTCCCTCAGCACTGACCCTCCGACAGTGCGGCGCTCCCTCAGCACTGACCCTCCGACAGTGCGGCGCTCCCTCAGCACTGACCCTCCGACAGTGCGGCGCTCCCTCAGTACTGACCCTTCGAAAGTGCGGCGCTCCCTCAGCACTGACCCTCCGACAGTGCGGCGCTCACTCAGTACTGACCCTCCGACAGTGCGGCACTCCCTCAGCACTGACCCTCCAACAGTGCGGCGCTCCCTCAGTATTGACCCTCCGACAATGCGGCTCTCCCTCAGCACTGACCATCCGACAGTGCGGCGCTCCCTCAGCACTGACCCTCCGACAGTGCGGCGCTCCCTCAGTACTGACCCACTGACAGTGCGGCGCTCCCTCAGCACTAACCCTCCAACAGTGCGGCGCTCCCTCAGTACTGACACACCGACAGTGCGGCACTCCCTCAGTACTGACCCTCCGACAGTGCGGCGCTCCCTCAGCACTGACCCTCTGACAGTGCAGCTCTCCCTCAGCACTGACCCTCTGACAGTGCGGCGCTCCCTCAGTACTGACCCTCCGACAGTGCGGCGCTCCCTCAGTACTGACCCTCCGACAGTGCGGCTCTCCCTCAGTACTGACCCTCCGACAGTGCGGCGCTCCCTCAGTACTGACCCTTCGAAAGTGCGGCGCTCCCTCAGCACTGACCCTCCGACAGTGCGGCGCTCACTCAGTACTGACCCTCCGACAGTGCGGCACTCCCTCAGCACTGACCCTCCAACAGTGCGGCGCTCCCTCAGTATTGACCCTCCGACAATGCGGCTCTCCCTCAGCACTGACCATCTGACAGTGCGGCGCTCCCTCAGTACTGACCCTCCGACAGTGCGGCGCTCCCTCAGTACTGACCCACTGACAGTGCGGCGCTCCCTCAGCACTAACCCTCCAACAGTGCGGCGCTCCCTCAGTACTGACACACCGACAGTGCGGCACTCCCTCAGTACTGACCCTCCGACAGTGCGGCGCTCCCTCAGCACTGACCCTCTGACAGTGCAGCTCTCCCTCAGCACTGACCCTCTGACAGTGCGGCGCTCCCTCAGTACTGACCCTCCGACAGTGCGGCGCTCCCTCAGTACTGACCCTCCGACAGTGCGGCTCTCCCTCAGTACTGACCCTCCGACAGTGCGGCGCTCCCTCAGCACTGACCCTCCGACAGTGCGGCTCTCCCTCAGCACTGACCCTCTGACAGTGCGGCGCTCCCTTGGCACTGACCCTCCGACAGTGCGGCTCTCCCTCAGCACTGAACCTCCGACAGTGCGGCTCTCCCTCAGGACAGTGCGGCTCACCATCAGCACTGACCCTCCGACAGTGTGGTGTTCCCTCAATACTGGCCCTCCGACAGTGCGGTGCTCCCTCAGCACTGACCCTCCGACAGTGCAGCACTCCCTCAGTACTGACCCTCTGACAGTGCGGCGCTCCCTCAGCACTGACCCTCTGACAGTGCGGCGCTCCCTCGGCACTGACCCTCCGACAGTGCGGCTCTCCCTCAGCACTGAACCTCCGACAGTGCGGCTCTCCCTCAGGACAGTGCGGCTCACCATCAGCACTGACCCTCCGACAGTGTGGTGTTCCCTCAATACTGGCCCTCCGACAGTGCGGCACTCCCTCAGCACTGACCCTCCGACAGTGCAGCACTCCCTCAGTACTGACCCTCTGACAGTGCGGCGCTCCCTCAGCACTGACCCTCCAACAGTGCGGCGCTCCCTCAGCACTGACCCTCCGACAGTGCGGCTCACCCTCTGCTCTGACCCTCCGACAGTGCAGCCCACCCTCTGCTCTGACCCTCTGACAGTGCAGCGCTCTCTCAGCACTGACCCTCCGACAGTGCAGCGCTCCCTCAGTTCTGACCCTCCGACAGTGCGGCACTCCCTCAGTACTGACCCTCCGACATTGCGGCGCTCCCTCAGCACTGACCCTCCGACAGTGCGGCTCACCCTCTGCTCTGACCCTCCGACAGTGCGGCATTCCCTCAGTACTGACCCACCGACAGTGCGGCGCTCCCTCAGTACTGGCCCTCTGATAGTGCAGCGCTCTCTCAGCACTGACCCTCCGACAGTGCGGCACTCCCTCAGTACTGACCCTCCGACAGTGCGGCGCTCCCTCAGTTCTGAACCTCCGACAGTGCGGTGTTCCCTCAGCGCTGACGCTCCGACAGTGGGGTGCCCCCTCAATACTGACCCTCCGACAGTGCGGCTCTCCCTCAGTACTGACCCTCCGACAGTGCGGAGTCTTATGTGCTGTCAGCGGGAGCGTGTGCCAGGATTACGCGGGACCCTCTGATCTTCTAACCCAGATTTGTGAGGGTGGTTCTTTCGCAAATGGCTCCTCAGTCTACCTGGGTTAGAGAGGAGTAAATTGGCCTGGGGTGTTGCTCCAGATGACTGACGGTACGATATCTGCCAGTTGGATTCCTGGCTGTGTGACAAAAGCACTGGAGTTCCTTACGATGCACCCCATAGTCAAATAGCCACTGCCACTCAGCACCTGGGCTGACAGGTGATGGATTATCTGCTGGTGTGAAGGTGAAGAGAGAGCAGATGGGAAGAGCATTAGCCAATGGGAGAGGATTGGGGGAGTGGGGCAGATGTTGGGGGCAGGGGAGGGGAAGAGGACACAAATCAGTGAGTTGGGCTGCGGATACTTTAGCAGCGACTGTGGAGGTTTTCAGAGGCAGCTCAGTCATCTGGCACCACCTGGTGGACAGCACATCATCCTGCAGACTGGAATGCTGCTGATCTTCTGCCAAGTAAATGGGATCATGCTGTGCATTTTACACAGAGTGAAATAGGCACTTCAAGGGTTCAGAATAGCAGATGGCACATTCACGGGATTATTCAGAGCTGCGTCGTGTCCCATCTTCAAAACCAGTTCCCCCGTACAGGCCCAATTTCCATATTTCCAGCCTCAGGCCACTTGGTTTAATCCCAGTCAGAAAATCGTGGAATTGAAGCATGGATGGGAAAAACTGCACTGTCGGAGGGTCAGTACTGAGGGAGCGCCGCGCTGTCGGAGGGTCAGCGCTGAGGGAGTGCCCCGCTGTCGGAGGGTCAGTGCTGAGGGAGCGCCGCACTGTCGGAGGGTCAGTGCTGAGGGAGCGCCGCGCTGTCGGAGGGTGTGCCGAGGGAGAGCCGCACTGTCGGAGGGTCAGTACTGAGGGAGCGCCGCGCTGTCGGAGGGTCAGTGCTGAGGGAGCGCCGCACTGTCGGAGGGTCAGTGGCTGAGGGAGCGCCGCACTGTCAGAGGGTCAGTGCTGAGGGAGCGCCGCACTGTCGGAGGGTCAGTGCTGAGGGAGCGCCGCACTGTCGGAGGGTCAGTGCTGAGGGAGCGCCGCACTGTCGGAGGGTCGGTACTGAGGGAGTGCCCCGCTGTTGGAGGGTGTGCTGAGGGAGAGCCGCACTGTCGGAGGGTCAGTACTGAGGGAGCGCCGCACTGTCGGAGGGTCAGTACTGAGGGAGCGCCGCCCTGTCGGAGGGTCAGTGCTGAGGGAGCGCCGCACTGTCGGAGGGTCAGTGCTGAGGGAGTGCCGCACTGTCGGAGGGTCAGTGCTGAGGGAGCGCGCACTGTCGGAGGGTCAGTGCTGAGGGAGCGCCGCACTGTCGGAGGGTCAGTGCTGAGGGAGCGCCGCACTGTCGGAAGGTCAGTACTGAGGGACAGCCGCACTGTCGGAAGGTCAGTGCTGAGGGAGCGCCGCACTGTCGGAGGGTCAGTGCTGAGGGAGCGCCGCACTGTCGGAAGGTCAGTGCTGAGGGAGTGCCGCACTGTCGGAGGGTCAGTGCTGAGGGAGCGCCGCACTGTTGGAGGGTCAGTGCTGAGGGAGTGCCGCACTGTCGGAGGGTCAGTGCTGAGGGACAGCCGCACTGTCGGAAGGTCAGTGCTGAGGGAGCGCCGCACTGTCGGAGGGTCAGTGCTGAGGGAGCGCCGCACTGACGGAGGGTCAGTGCTGAGGGAGCGCCGCACTGTCGGAGGGTTGGTACTGAGGGAGTGCCCCGCTGTCGGAGGGTGTGCTGAGGGAGAGCCGCACTGTCGGAGGGTCAGTACTGAGGGAGAGCCACACTGTCGGAGTGTCAGTGCTGAGGGAGCGCCGCACTGTCGGATGGTCAGTGCTGAGGGGGTGCCGCACTGTCGGAGGGTCAGTACTGAGGGAGCGCCGCACTGTCGGAGGGTCAGTGCTGAGGGAGTGCCGCACTGTGGGAGGGTCAGTGCTGAGGGAGAGCCGCATTGTTGGAGGGTCAGTACTGAGGGAGTGCCACACTGCCGGAGGGTCAGTGCTGAGGGAGAGCCGCACTGTCGGAGGGTCAGTGCTGAGGGAGCGCCGCACTGTTGGAGGGTCAGTACTGAGGAGTGCCACACTGCCGGAGGGTCAGTGCTGAGGGAGAGCCGCACTGTCGGAGGGTCAGTGCTGAGGGAGCGCCGCACTGTCGGAGGGTCAGTGCTGAGGGAGCGCCACACTGTCGGAGGGTCAGTGCTGAGGGAGCGCAGCACTGTCGCGGGGTCAGTGCCGAGGGAGCGCCGCACTGTCAGATGGTCAGTACTGAGGGAGCGCCGCACTGTCGGAGGGTCAGTACTGAGGGAATGCCGCACTGTCGGAGGGTCAGTACTGAGGGAGAGCCGCACTGTCGGAGGGTCAGTACTGAGGGGGTGCCGCACTGTCGGAGGGTCAGTGCTGAGGGAGCGCCGCACTGTCAGAGGGTCAGTACTGAGGGAGCGCTGCACTGTCGGAGGGTCAGTGCTGAGGGAGCGCAGCACTGTCGGCGGGTCAGTACTGAGGGAGCGCCGCACTGTCAGAGGGTCAGTACTGAGGGAATGCCGCACTGTCGGAGGGTCAGTGCTGAGGGAGCGCCGCACTGTTGGGGGGTCTGTAGTGAGGGGAGCACTGCACTGTCGGAGGTTCAGTGCTGAGGGAGCGCCGCACTGTTGGGGGGTCTGTAGTGAGGGAGAGCCGCACTGTCGGAGGGTCAGTAGTGAGAGAGTGCCGCACCGTCGGTGGGTCAGTAGTGAGAGTGCAGGCCGCACTGTCGGGGGTCAGTACTGAGGGAGCGCCGCACTGTCAGAGGGTCAGTGCTGAGGGAGCTCCGCACTGTCGGAGGGTCAGTGCTGAGGGAGCGCCGCACTGTCGGAGGGTCAGTGCTGAGGGAGTGCCGCACTGTCGGAGGGTCAGTGCTGAGGGAGTGCCGCGCTGTCAGAAGGTCAGTGCTGAGGGAGCGCCGCACTGTCGGAGGGTCAGTGCTGAGGGAGTGCCGCACTGTCGGAGGGTCAGTGCTGAGGGAGTGCCGCGCTGTCAGAAGGTCAGTACTGAGGGAGCGCCGCACTGTCGGAGGGTCAGTGCTGAGGGAGTGCTGCGCTGTCAGAGGGTTCGTTATGAAATGGATTATTTGGTCATTAATAAATTTACATTTGTCGGAGGTTACTGTTAAAACAGGGAGTCCTCTCACTCTTTCAGGTACCCTGGTCCAAGTGGGTGCTGGTGATCACGGACCACCATTGGATTGCGGTCTATGGGATCATACTTGGCAAAGTACAGCAGTGGTTGCCGTTGCCTCCTGTAGTATGGCTGACCAGGAAACTCTCCCACTCTCACCACCTGCCCTCAGGGGGGATTTACAGGCTGATAATCAACCTGTTTGGACACCTTCTAAACACACCTTCCATCGCCATCAGGTCCAGATGTGGGATTTGAACCTGGAGTTCTAGGATAGAGGCAGTGGCACTAACCCCTGCACCATGAGCACTCACTGCACAGTGCCCATGTTTCCAAAGAAAGAGCCTCATTGGCTGTGGGATGCTTTGAGGTTATGAAATATATGAATGTAAGTCCCTTCCTTCCTCTTCAATGGTGACAGTCTGTTGCTGTAGTGACCACTATTTGCTCCATCTCCTGTTACAGCGACCACATCATTCAATATAAAACCCCCTGACTGGTTCGAATTCACTGAACATCTTCCTCTTTGCAATGTTAGTTTGAAGTTTGGTCGGTTTGATGGACAATGTCTGACCAGTTACTCATCCAGCAGAAGGATTGGGATTATTTCTGGTCTGGTTTGTCTTTGGATTTCCACATTTCCAGAAACAGTTCAATCCGTGTTCACTGCTGCTTTTTTCGTGTTATTTGAAATTGTGGGTGAGCTGGTGTGGGGGGGTGTGTGGGGGGTGTGTGGGGGGTGTGTGGGGGGGGTGTGGGGTGTGTGGGGGGTGTGTTGGGGTGTGTGGGGGGGGTGTGTGGGGTGTATGGGGGTTGTGGGGGGTGTGTGGTGTGTGTGGGGGGTGTGGGGTGTGGGGGGTGTGGGGGGGTGTGTGGGGGGTGTGGGGGGTGTGTTGGGGGGTGTGTGGGGGGTGTGTGTTGGGGGGTGTGTGGGGGGTGTGTGGGGGGTGTGTTGGGGGTGTGTGGGGGGTGTGTGGGGGGGTGTGTTGGGGGGTGTGTTGGGGGGTGTGTTGGGGTGTGTGGGGGGTGTGTGGGGGGTGTGTGGGGGGTGTGTTGGGGGGTGTGTTGGGGGTGTGGTTGGGGGGTGTGTGGGGGGTGTGTGGGTGGGTGTGGGGGGGTGGGGGGTGTGTGGGGGGTGTGTGGGGGGGGTGTGGGTGTGTGGGGGTGTTGTGGGGTGTGTGGGGTGTGTGGGGGGTGTGGGGGGGTGGGGGGGGTGGGGGGGTGGTGTGGGGGGTGTGTGGGGGGTGTGTGTGGGGGGTGTGGGGTGTGGGGGGTGTGGGGGGGTGTGTGGGGTGTGTGGGGTGTGTGGGGGGTGTGGGGGGGTGTGTGGGGTGTGTGGGGTGTGGGGGGTGGGGGGGTGTGTGGGGGGTGTGTGTGGGGGGTGTGGGGTGTGGGGGGTGTGGGGGGGTGTGTGGGGTGTGTGGGGTGGGTGGGGTGTGTGGGGGGTGTGGGGGGGTGTGAGGGGTGTGTGGGGGTGTGTGGGGGGTGTGGGGGGGGGTGGGGGGGGGGTGTGAGGGGTGTTGTGGGGGTGTGTGGGGGGTGTGTGGGGGGTGTGTTGGTGGGTGTGTGGGGGGGTGTGTGGGGGGGTGTGGGGGGGGTGTGGGGGGGTGTGGGGGGGTGTGTGGGGTGTGTGGGGGTGTGTG